>NW_018128166.1:23921-34859 GCF_001952655.1 Monopterus albus
ATAGAACACCCCTCACTAAATAGGGGTGGTGGACTAAGACACAACTTGTCATCCATCTACAATCCTGTTTTGAGATCTCTGCCCAAACATGCCCACCAGGACAATAGGCGTCAGCCCACCTGGGAGGATTCAGACAGGTAACGACTCTCACCAATACTGGGCTATAATGACTCAGTTGTTAGGGTACATTGTTGGCCTTCAAAGGACAAACACCACTAAGGGGGATAAATATCTCTGGCTCAACACCAGTCAGGCAGAACTGATGAAGCCTCTTGGATGAGAGGTGAAATGTCTTCAACCTAGAAACCTAGTCCAGTTGAAGTTTCTTTTTTCAGCTTACTATGACCTGGATGACTGAGAATCTGCGCAGAGAAGTGGCATAAAAAAAACTCATCCTGTTTCTTCAAGGATGTATTTTGGAGAAACAAAGTCAGTAAAACCTTATAAACATCATGTTTATGGTGCTAAGTTTATCAGAATATATAGGCTTAAGTCATGGCTGGACATTGTGTGACATTTCCGTTTTTGAAAAGGATTTATCTACTTTTCAGAACTGAATAACTGACAGACTGGACTGTGTTTTTAGTAAAAATGCTGCAGCAGAATGCTCATTTGCTGGTGAGGCAATGCAGCTGCAATAAAAAGCACCTTAATAAGTACTGAAATAATAATCAGCCAATTTGCTTTGGAGCTTTGGTCCAAGGGAAACAGGGTGGAGAGTTATGAAATGTCTGGCAGAGGACACAACCAGGTCAGAGGTATGAAATGAGGACAAACATGTGGTTAAAGGAGACCTACAGCTGAGCCTCTGTAGTAAAATGGTCTGATCAGGAGATGGGTCATCTCACTTTGACCAGCCTATTCACTGCGCTGCATAAACTAGTTGTGCAACAGGCATACATGCCTAACCACTCCTATTTATGACACAGAGGCCACAGCTGAAGAAGAACCCGGAGGGCCTGTGAGGTTTAAAAAAAAAAAAAAAAATCTGGAGAGGCTAAGCCCCATTCCAAATCAAAGGCCTGCAGTCACACCACTGTAGGTCATAGGCTATTTGAAACAAGCCTCCGGTTTTTAAATATTCCTTACAGTGAGTAGGAACAGAAAGGATCAAAAACAGCAACATTATTTTATCATTTCAACAGTTTTGAAACTCTGAGGCTCATGTAGTTACTAAATCTGAGCATACGCAACTGGATGACAGTGTGTAACCACAGTGAAATCAGAAGGTAACTGGTTGCATTACATCCTGAAACAGACCCAAGGGCCATTCAGGCTGATTGCTTGTAAAGATTAAAGCAAATGTTTCATATTTTTGCTTTCCTGCCTAGTTAGATGAGAACTATGATACTATTCTCCCATCTGTCCAGAAAACATATGGCTATCAGTGTAGCTTAGCTGGAAACAAGGAAACACCAAAATTCACCCACCAGCACATCTGAAGCTCACTAATTAACACATTATATTGTTTAAACTGCAGAAAATTGGGTTTGCTTGTAATCCTATTTTTGCTATGCCAACTGGTTGCTGTCTATAGCTGTATCCAGCTAGACAGCTGAAAGAGTGGAGTATCAATATTTTCATCCAACTCTGCATAAGAAAGCAAATTAGCTTACTTCCCAAAACATCCAACTACTCCTGTGACTATGCAAACCTTGTTTATTCCTAACCAACAAATAATTAATGCTAATTAGCAAAGTATCTATCCATGGGAGCTGATAGTCAAGATCCAAATCCACCGTTCCCCTTTCAAACACCACTGTGATGATTACATAAAAAAAGCACTCCATCAATTTAGTACTGCAGTTACACAAAGATGACCTGTGAGCAACAGACTAAAATCCTACATTTCCCATAATACAATTATCCATAATCTTTAATCTCTTACATAATCTTTGCCGCAACCACCCATACTTTTCCACACCAGCGGTTGAAGGCTGTCTGTCAAATTTTTTAAAGGTACGGCTGGTGATTCTTTTCAGCTGCATTTTTTTGTTAAATATCTTGAAATTCTCTTTTCATCCCAATGGCACTGAATACATTAAATGCATGGACAACAAAGAAACAAATTGGCCATGTATGGCAGCAGCTGGGCTGAAAAAAGCCTGAGCGAAGTCAGAAAGAAAGGGTGGGATTTATTCAGTTAGCTACTTTCAAAATCAAGCTTCTTGCTGGTTTTTCCCAGGATCATCAACCCTACCTTTAAGTCACAAAGTGAAATCCAAAACATTTTTCATTAGTGAAGTTTAAATTTTAACAATCCTTGTGTTGTGCAAACTGTGCCCTTTTAAAAAGGTCAGACACCCGGACATTAATATTTGGAGCTATAACAGTAACATTTCTGATCAGTGACCAATCCACAAACAGTGCAAGTATTGCTTGTATATTTTATTTTATGTACAGCACATGTAAAAAAAGAAAAAAAAGAAAAGAAAAAAAAAAGAGTAGCCAATAACATTGACCAATGTGGGCAACAGTAGACAGCTAATGTTGCTCATACACGGGAAAATCTCTGGTATACATATACGCAGACTCTCCCACTCCCTGTTGTGTAAACTATGCAGGCTTGACAGCAAACTGTCCAACTGTAGATTATCAACATGGGAGGAGTGTATTACCCACTGCCCTAATAAACACACTCCTCTCATTGACAATAACTGAAGCCAGGTTTCAGCCTCAATCTGAACAAGGTGTTCCCAGACAGGCAGAAAGGAGATGGGCTGGTTGGCTGAGTGACTGTGTGCAATCTTCAGTTAAGTTTTTAACACAGACCAGGCTGCCCTTGACAGTTGCGGTCTCTTGCTTTCAGCACAAAGGTCGCTAAAGGCCAGCATTGCAGTCTGCTTGCTGGGTGACACAATTTAACTGCAGGCTTTGACTAGTAGCGAGCTTTTCTTCAGCACGCTCAGCAGTTGAATTCACAGTATTCTTACAGCATGTTTTTCTTTTTCTCCCAAAGTCACTCATAAAGCTTTAATTTATAATGCATAGGGGACTTTGACACACTGTTCACCAATGTTTCTCCAGTGGAAATGCTTATCATAGATTTTTGTAGTGTGTATGGTAGATAAGCTGAGAGAGAAACACAGCCAAATCAAATGCGAGAATACAGTGTACACAACCATCTGTGTCTAGTGTTCCCAAGATCGTACAGTAGAATAAAATAAAATAAAAAAGCTTTTGTGTTGCATCTTCAAGGCCATCGATAGTCAATCACAAAGACTTCTGAACTCTCCTACTGCCTATCAGGGCTGTATCTCGTAATAGGGTTTCAGACAGTGAGCTTACAGCAGGCCACCAAGGTACAGATAAAGTGCTTTTTTTTTCTTAAATGTGACACTTTAAATAATTAAAGTGATGTAACAATGGTTCTGAGGAAAACCAAGAGTTGATGGGGGAGGTATGTCAACATGACACTGTTAAAGTTAAAAATGAAATGGAAGAGAGATGCAACATGATTCTGGAGAGGACCAGAGTTCAGTTTCAGTTCATCCACAAATCCGACTAATATCGCAGAAGGTTACAAGAATGGAACACTGTGATCCCTAGAATAGCTGGAACAGTCACTGCTGTCGCTGGACGGAGCCGTTCACATTTTGAGAAGAGGATTCAGGATAAGACTTTTGAAACCATGGGAAAATGTCTTGTCTTGTCTCCAGAGGGTGGGGTTGCCAGCTTATTCTGGCTGGTGGGAACGGACTTCGCAGTCAAGACACCGGTGGCAAGGACCGTGGTAATGACAGCAGTAGACTGGGAAGTTTTGCTAGACTGTAGTATAATTAAACCATTACAGATAATAAATACATTTGGGTCCTTGTAGTGTCATTATGTGGCTCTACTGAAATCTGATTAAATCTAGAACAAAAGAAATAAACAAACAAAAAAAAAAAAATCTGGAGGAATAGCCGAGTTCATCATAGACCCTTGTTCAGTCTTAACAGTCCACCTTGGTGGCCATTTTCCACCAGCCTTGTGAAAATGGAGAAAAAAAAATGGCACATAAATAGTAGCCATGGCAACCGCACATACTCCCTCCTGGGTCTTGATGACAGAGTCTGAGAATTCAGAAAAACCCAGAAGACCTCTCTTCAGTCCTCAGCTTCTACACAAGCGAAAGAAGAAAAAGTAGTAGAAGGGGGAGAAGAAAGAGCACAAAATAAAGACAAGTAAGCAAACAAGGCAGGTAATTTTAAAGTGAGTGTACAAGTATGCATGGCTCAGGATAACGAGATGTGATTCTCAACATGCCAATCTGAAGATTATGGAGCGCTGTGAAGTGAACATCAGCTAGTTTCCAGACTCCAGCTGGTTAAAAGCTAAAGGAGCAAGAAACATTCTTTCTTTACAAGCTCTAGCACCAAATATAGGCTTGTCTTACAGCTCGCTGTGTTTATCCTCAACTATAACCAACCTCGCCTTGGCTCCAGAACCCATAACAGACACAACAGAAGGGTTGGGAGTTGCCTGCCTGTCCCTCATATAGCTAAGAGACAATATTTAACCTTTGAGTGTGTGGTGAGGAACTGCAGTGTGGCTACACAGGCACTCGGAAACCAGGGGAACGAGCATAGCCACAGCATGACTATCTGCTTCAAGACATATAGTATCGGGAACCCAATTCTTGTGCAGCTCATTTGAATAAACTTGAAATGCTTTCACAGAGCTAAAGCAGCACTGTCTAATGTTTGGGTTTAGCAAGTTATTCAACAGCACAGCCTGAGCCCTCATTAATGTTTGTTTTGCTGCTTTGCACACAGCAACTGTCTGATGACAGGATGGCATGGCTGTGTTAAATAAGCAAGTTGGTGGAAACTCAGTTTCTCACATTCCCCCAATAATCATATCGGATTATTAAAATAATTAACAACTAATAGTCACATTTACTCAGCAGCATTCATCATACCAAGACAGACACACTTGTGCACAAGATTGTCTACTGCCTGTGTGAAGGAAACAATTTCTGACACAACTTACATTAGGCAAGTGACTACATTTTCAACTACCCTGCCCTGTTTAAGGTCATATGGACAGGTTTCAAACTACAATCGCAGACTACATTTAACTGCTATCAACTAACCTACGTGTCGCAGTGGGAAAGCAGCGATGTAATCTCTGGGCCCATGTGACCCACAGCCTTGGCTGCCTCCAGGATGGCTCTGCGGTACATCCCTTTCTTCTTGCGGTTGAAGCGGGACCTGAAGAGCTCTCTGAATGGTGACAACTTAGCAACAGAGAGCTGGGAGGTGGTGGGTGACCCAAACCATGCCACCTTGGCCTGGGGCCACTGTGCCTCGCAGCTGGCTGTCTGCTGTTTGTGGGTGCCGCTGATGCTGAGGACACGTGCTGGCCACCAGGGAAAACCATGAATCTTTCCCCATACGATGTCACCTACCGCCACAGCGTGACCCTCCTCTGTTATGCACTTGGTCATGCTGCGTGTGTGCAGCCGCACTGTAAGTGGTGGCACTGTCTTGCAGTCCTCACGTGAAGATACAGAAGATGAGGTTACAGAGAGGTCTTCACCAGGTGCCAGGTCACACAGCTCTGGTGAGGTGCCATCAGAGCTGAAGGACTTGGATTCATCTAGACTGTCACTGCTGCAGACTGACAGACTAGAAGAATCTGCTTTGCGTTTACGGAAATTGATAAGAAGGGTGAGGTCACTGTGACTGCGCTCGGCCTCTTCTCCAGAACTCCCTGACCACAACTCCAGTGTGTTCTTGCCTTCCCCTGAGCGTTCAGAGAGGGGGAGGCAGGAACCAGGAACCCTGGGACTTCGTCTCCTAGTGCCTCCCACAAAATCAGCCTCATACTCGACCACACTCTCCTCACCCTCCCTCTGAGGGGGTTTCAAGCGGACCTTTGGAGAAGGCAAATCTTGACCCACAGTTGTGAAAGGCCTGGTTAGCTTGAGTTTGGGAATGGACACAGTAAGGCCAGACCTTGTGGCATTTAGAATGTGCCGTTGTTCCTTGGTGGGATCAGAAGGCGCCTTGCCATTTTCTCCCACACCATTTTGCACCAGCTGTTTGGGACAGAACGGTCTGACTGAACCATGGACTCGTGAGGGGATCTTCATGACCTCCCCCTTGCCCTGTGGAGTGCTGTAGGAGATCTTTATGACAGGGCTGTGGGGGATAACATCACCTCCGGGGAACTTTTCCCCATCAGATTCTCCTCTTTTGTCCTTCCTGAGGCGCTTGTTGTCAAGGCTGGTGCCATTTTCCCTTCTTTTACTGTCCTTGCTGGAAACTACATCCTCTTTCCTTGAGAGCTTAGAGGGGGTATCCTTCTCATCACCATCATCATCACTGTGTAATGCATTCTCCTTTCTAGAAGTCTTGGTGTTGCTTAGGCCATCTTTGCTATCTTCATCACTATTCAGTGTGTTCTTGCACTTTTCACACAGTACTTGCCGTGGTCGCAGACGGATAGTACTAATGGTCATGCGGCCAGGCTCTCGTGTCCGCCTCTTCTTTGTCTTGATTGGTCGTGGAGGGGGCTGAGGTACCCATTGGCTATAGCTGTGGCGCACCCATAAGGGTTGAGGGAAGGGGGCTCCTTCAAAATAAGGAGGGTAAGGAGTCTGTCCAGCTGGCACAGGGCAGGGAAGAGGTGCAACAGGTAGGCTGCTTTCAGGGAGAATGTTTTCATCCTTTGGTCTATGTGAAGCCTGGCTAGGAGATTTGGAAACATGCTCCTCATTCAGATCTTCTGGGATTTCACAACTTGGTTTAGATATTGGGCAGTCCCCGGATTTTGGTGTGAAATCTGGTAGACAGAACAGCCCAGTCCTAAGATGAACAAGAGAAAAAAAAAATAAAAAAAAAAATTTAACAATGTGTCTCAATGTGTTTTGTTTCAGTGCTGCCGTAAGGTTCACGCAAGCCAACACAACCACTATTTAGATGACAACCATTTCTTAAACTTTAAGCAATTTCCTCCATAAGAAGGACACTGTGAAGCTGTGCTTATATTTCACAACAGCAGATAAACCAAGGCTAGTGAGACAGCACAAATCAAATACCTTTCCAGATAGGAAATGAGCACCCCATCATATTCCGTAAATTGAAAATCAAGTACCTACTACCATTGTGTTTTACTTTGACTAGACACACTGATGCCACTCTCCCTGTCACCTGTATGATGAAAATTCTTTACTGTGGGGGTTGTATTCAACTGTGCACGCAGCCTGGCATCCTGCTGCCTTGGGCCACAAAAATGGAGAAATGGTTACACTGACATGCTTTGAGTGCTCTTTTTTGTACTCTGGAACTAGCAAACATGTCCAAAAAAGGCCCAGCTGCCAACGAGCCTTTGAGAGGCGGCTGGCAACAGTAGTATGACTGCGCTGCTTAAGACAGGAGACAGCAGACAAAGAGACTACAACACCCCCCCCAAAACATCTGACTGAACAAAAACAATCCCATGTATCACTTGAGAATCAGAGAGGTAAGGAAGGAGCCAAGAGATTTCAGTTTGTTTTTGCATCCATGTCTACTCAGGGCTTAAGTGTGGTGAAATTATTAATTAGCGCACATTGGGGAACCTGTTTTCCTCCCCAGGAGACGTACCTGGCAGGCTCCTCTGAATAATGGTGTTTCAGTGAGCCTTGCTCCTCTTGGCTAATATTCGATTTCCTCGGGGACACATATGTACATACGAGCCCCTGAAGCAGTCGAAAATTGGCCTTCTCAGCGATTGACACGGCACAAACAGTGCAGCCGGTGACAGGGAACACACAGCGCTAGTTAGGCACAGCACAAGGACACAGTATATGACCAGTCATGATTCACTACACTGTTGCCATTTCACTGTGTACAATGCAGTAAGATGATGAGATGTGCCTAAATGATAGGCCTATAGATGGCATTAAAAAGCTGAGGAAGACAATTACAGGAAATGTATTTCCATGAGCTGAAAAAGAAGTCATATTTTGTCAGTATAGGCCTATTTTAAGTTAGACCAAGGCCTGCCTTTTCCCATTTAGGTTGGTTATTTTCAGGAGAGCTGGAGCTCTCAAATGAAAAACCATCTAAGCATACTAAGGGGTAAAGCTGGTCAGATTCTGATTCTGCTCATCTATAAATAGTCTAAAGCCAATTGCTTTTAAGGTGCACAGCAGTAAGAGTAACACAAGGCTTATACATGTGACACACTAAGACAGCATATTAGACATGACACTGATACATGTCAAATTACACATATGGTTTTCTCATTTGAACAGGATGGTGTTTTCTTCAACTGGCAACAAAGGGCCTTTATGTCAAACACAGCCTAAGATGGTCACTGGATCTTATCAGAACGAGAGAAAAAGAAAAAAAAGTGATTCATCAGATCTGGTGTATCTCTTTATTGTAATTTTCCATTGTTTCTACAGATCAACATTGACTGAATTTCAAGGGCTATTTCTCAAAACAGCAGCTGCATTTCAGGTTGCTTTAATTAAAACATCACTCCAGAAAACGAGTGCACAGTGCACTGCTATCTGTATATATAATACATCAAAAAACCTAAGTGAAATACAGTAAGTTATGCTGTTCACCCAAGGCCTACTGAATACGTTTCAGCAGCTCTATTTGATTAGGCTAACAATAAGCTACAGATGAACCCATTGACATTAGCTATTGTTTATGTCAGCAACAATCTCTACAGACAGTGCCACTATCTTGACGTGCAGTTTTAAAACAGCAAAATAACGTATTTTATCATCTTCATTATGGACTAAAAACGGTATCATTTTGCTATTAGCCGTCAAACTAGCAGACAGATACAGTGTCAGCTTTAAGTTTTTTATATGGAGGCCTGGCTAGCTAACAGCTCGCTAAGTAGCTAGCTTTGACTTGTTAGCAACAAAGGTGGATTAGCTGTTAGCAGAGTTGAGCAAATTCATTTCAGATATAAATGTATACAGGAAATAAAGGGAAAAACACTCACTTTTTGTTGCAATCAAGTAATATCCCAGTGTAGCTCCTTTCTCGATAGGTCAACGTCACCACTAGTGTATCGTTAACTATTTGATCGATAGTGACAGGTACCCGAGAACCGGCCCGCAGCGCCTCGGCCACAGCCTCCATATTTCCCGGGGTGAAGTGTCCGGCTCGGCAGTGCTCGATCCCGGCCAAGGGAGCCACGGTCGCGTCGGCCAAATATCCGTCTCCCCTTCGCTATTGGAGTAGGAGGCTACACCAGGGCACAAAATGACGCCATCACCCCCACCAAGTCAATTACAACTGCACTGCCACCGCTGACATCACGCTCTCTGTGCTAGAGGAGCAAAAAAATCTCCCAAGACAAGGCCTACCCTTTCTGTCTCACTCCGACTTGTTTGATGCTATTCATCACTGTCGACTTTAATCTGAGGAATGCATCAGTTTTCTCAGCGTAATGGCGTTAAGTTTTTTACTGTCGTATATTTAACAAATGTGATACAATTGTAACCTTTATTGAAAAACAAAAACAGCCACCAATCTCAGCTGAAATTATGTATTTATGATTTCACCAGAGAATTAAATAAGCTTTTTAAAGATTATTCATTTAATTGATCTCTATGCATTTATTTTATAGTGTATATTTTTCCATTTGGTCCCTCTTAAGCATTCCTATATTTTAAACTACATTTACATTGTGTGGTGATAATACAGTTTTTTTCCTAATTGACAGAGAATATGTTTGCTGAGCCCAGTTTAACATTTAACAGCCAAACAGCTTCATTTTACAGTAATTTATTTTGTACATGTTTGAGGTATTATTAAGGCAAGGTAAATGTAAAGCATGGCTAGTTTGTCTCCTTGAACATCTTGCAGAGGTCCAAAGAGGAAGAAAGACAGAATGAACATTTCAGAATACACACCCAGTCAACAAACTTGTGATCTTTATTTTTAAGACATATATATTACAATGGTCATTCATGAAGGGGTTACCCTTTACGATGACATTTAAATGTGAATACCACAGAAGGGATGTATGATCACTGTCATTTGTCAAGGTAACTTGACCAGGTGTCTCCAGTGAAGATGATAAAAGACTTTTCATGATCTTTTCCCCAATTTCTCCTCCTCTCCAGAAGCCACCCCTGTAACTTTCTCATCTATCAATAAAAATCAGAAGAAAAAAAACAAAATAAACAAATTCAAATCAATATTGTTGGGTTTCAGTACAAATGAGGTGTGTGAATAATGAAGCGTAGGCCTGACCTCCTCCACATCTTGATCTGCCACTGCCATCTGCTCGCTGGCTGTGCCAATGGGATTCTTGTGTCTCTCCTGCATCTTCTCAGCAGAGGCACAGATCTGCCACTCCAGCTCATGGGCAGATCTGGAGAGCCACACAAGTCAAAGGTCAACATTTCAAACTGAAAGACTGAATATGTAGATGTTTAGGTAGGGACTCTGGTATTATAGTCTTTATGGATGATAGATAACCAATTAATGCAATATACAGTGGGTACGGAAAGTATTCAGACCCCCTTAAATTTTTCACTCTTTGTTATATTGCAGCCATATGCTAAAATCATTTAAGTTCAATTTTTACCTCATTAATGTACTCACAGCACCCCATATTGACAGAAAAACACAGAATTTGACATTTTTGCAGATTTATTAAAAAAGAAAAACTGAAATATTACATGGTCATAAGTATTCAGACCCTTTGCTGTGACACTCATATATTTAACTTAGGTGCTGTCCATTTCTTCTGATCATCCCTGAGATGGTTCTACACCTTCATTTGAGTCCAGCTGTGTTTGATTATACTGATTGGACATGATTCGGAAAGCCACACACCTGTCTATATAAGACCCTACAGCTCACAGTGCATGTCAGAGCAAATGAGAATCATGAGGTCAAAGGAACTGCCTGAAGAGCTCAGAGACACAATTGTGGCAAGGCACAGATCTGGCAAAGGTTACAAAAAAATTTCTGCTGCACTTAAGATTCC
>NW_018128166.1:35590-40272 GCF_001952655.1 Monopterus albus
CAGCACCTAAGTTAAATATATGAGTGTCACAGCAAAGGGGCTGAATACTTATGACCATGTGATATTTCAGTTTTTCTTTTTTAATAAATCTGCAAAAATGTCAAAAATTCTGTGTTTTTCTGTCAATATGGGGTGCTGTGTGTACATTAATGAGGAAAAAATGAACTTAATTGATTTTAGCATATGGCTGCAATATAACAGAGTGAAAAATTTAAGGGGGTCTGAATACTTTCCGTACCCACTGTATGTTTTCTCCTCAGTTAAGATTTTTTTACATCAGTGAATACATAAAATGCTAAGGTGTGCTACTGAATCCTGTTTTATCTGTTTGTTTGTTTTTTTTTTTTGTTTTTTTTTCAGGCAATGTTTAAGAAGAACAAAAGAAGCAGATGATGCTCTATGTTGGGTGTACAGTCTTTCTTTGTCCACTAGGTGTCTCTAGCTTTCCAACTGCTTCAGCAAGGCTCCTAATTGTAAACCATGCAAAATGCCTTTTGGTAGATGCTTAAATCACATGGAGCATGTACAATAGGATTTTCATGAAGTAAATTGATAAGATAAGTATAAATGCCTTACTGAGTTCCCTTAAGAAATCAATACTCTTCACGAAGATGGAGATGGATGCATACTTGCCTTAAAAACTAAAAAAAACAAAACAACAAAAAAAGCATCCCAGATCAGTGCAGCAGGCTTGAATCTGATTGTAATACTTATTCAGGTTGTTGTGAATGTGCACTACTTTTTGATTTATAGTAGGGAGTGTAAGAATTTTGGTCATCCATAGTTCCAATTTACAGTACCTGTTCTCCTCACACTCTGTTGGACATGGTGGATGTATGAACGGTGTGACTGTTGTTCTGCACACCAGGTTTCAAATCTGTTTCTGCTTCCTGTAAGAGAGAGTTTTTTTTATCATCATGTGCATTAGTATTTTGTTATAGAGTGCAGATGATACAACTGTGGCAATACAGCCTACAGCTATAGTTGCACAGCTACAACAGAACAACCTCACTATGTCAAATTGCCCAAATGGGGTTGGTTTTAATTCATTATCTCTCAGTGAATATTTACATTGATGTCACCGTTTTCCAACAGCATTGTGAGCTAGTCTTCAGTTAACTCATGTCTACAGTATATCCATGCCACATCAGCATACCATGTGTTGCTGCTATTTTATCACTGATGCCAAGAGCTCCATCACAGGAACTACCATATATTGCTGCTACCTGCACCAGCACCGGCCTAGTCACTAACAGTGACATTGGTTGTGGTACTACCTGAAAACCAGTTCACTACCATAAAAAATATCTATCTTGCAGTAACCGCATACTGTGTTTGTTTTAGTCCTCTACCCATTGTGACAAACACAGTGCTCTACTGCCTTGTGGCTGCCAGGTGGACATTCAGGTGATCTATTACACATACTATAATGTACCTCTTGCTTTCTTTGTCTTTTATTCTTCAGCTTGTGCTTGAACTTGACTTGTGTACGGCACTTCTGAAGAGCCGCTTGGTTTCTATGAGAGAGCCAGATAATGTCACTGTTGCACATCTATGTCAAAGAAAATGGGTACTGGGCAGTTGTGTTTTACATTATTGCAAAGGGGTCTGCAAACAGTGATTGTTCCTCCTGTCTTTATATAGTGGACATATTAACCCCTTATTGTCTCTGGGTAAATGTCAAATAGATACAAGGTAGCTCTGGTTTATGAAACAACTTTCTGTCTTACCTGCTGTATTATTTTGCCTATATATTCCACATAATTCATCCAACTTAACTCAGTGGTAAACATGTCGCAGGACAGACAGTGGGGTACACACAATACTATATTGAACTTAGAGTCTTAAAGCAAGAATCACCTTACTTTCTCCTCTGCTCCAGAACTGTCTGTTTCTCTTCTGGCCTCTTCCAATGCAGCTTGTCTTCTCTCTTCTGGCCTCTTCCAATGCTGAGGGTCAAACCCAGGAAGCTCTGGAATTATGCCAGCCTTGATAGTTGAATTTCTTCTGATAATGAAATAAAAACAAACTGGTTTATTTTTATTGCACTCCTGAGCTCTGAGTCCCATTGGAGACAGCCTGGGAGATTTTTATCATATATGGTCTCCTCTGCAGAGAATGTCATTAAATGCCATACCTCAGCACTAAAGTTATCTACTGAAACAGAACACACTCACCTCTTCTGTCCTACTATTAGGTGACCAATAATTAATTCACCGCATTGCACAATATATCTGAACAGATACACTGTATGTCCACCACATAGTTGCTGCCCGGATACAGAACAAAAGCAAGAGCAAACACTGTTTTGATATTTCAGAACCCAGTGAAAATATTTTACATGCAGAGCTCATACTGTACCTGTATCTGGCCTAGACCTTTATTTTAAAGGAACTGTTTGACATTTTGGAAAATAAACTTCATTTTGTGGCAGAGAGTGAGATGGGAAAATCAATACCACTCCCATGTTTGTCCATTAAATATGAAGTTAGAGCCAACAGCTGGTTAGCGTAGCTTAGCATAGCTAGCCTAACATTGTCTGACAGTCATGGTAAGTCTGCCTACCAGAAACTCTGAAACTGTGTCTCCTGGCTGAAGTGTCATATTGTATAAGAAGGGCCAGTCTTCTCCACTAATTCTTGGAAAGAAAATATATAAGCATGTATCCCAAAATGTGTACTATTTCTTTAACAGACGAAGAGGCTTTTCACTGATCTTTTCACTCTCTTATTCTGATGTAACTTTAGTTTACTTACCTTTTGGTAAGAGGAAGAAGATGTGACTTGCCCTGGGCTGTTGAGTCCAGCTCAGTTTTGTCCAGTAGAATCATCTTGTGCTTCAGTTCCTTGAACCTCTGCAGCTCATCCTCATCGCCTGACACATCCTGCTCCTCCATACTGGACCCTGTCAGCTCTGACAGCTGGAGCTTCTCCACCACTGGCAGCTCTACTAATGAGCATCAACATGTCGACATCATACTAGTATGATGTGGGCGCAGCCAATACTGGCAACAATATCGTTGTCTACAGCTCCAGAGAAAGTACATCATGATGACTGGCTTACTATCATGAATTGTTGGTAGAATCCAGAGTTCCTTTCCAACCGCAGCAAAGATTTATCAGCATTTTAAAGCAAATTCACATAACCAAGCAGATAAAACATTCCTTTCTAACATTTATGAGGACTCTAGAAAATGTGATCAGCGCGTTTTGAGTTGATTAAAAAACATTTGTGGCTCAATGTAACTTTTACCCACATCAGAGCTGAAAAAGGTTGATGACAATGTAGCATGGACATAAATGAATTGTGTTTATTCAATTCTGCTGAACATATCTGAGCCAATTAAATGAAAAGAGAATACCCCCTAGAGATCAGAGCTTTGCCTTTGTTAATAACCTTGTAGGCAGGGAGATGAATTGTTTGATTGAAGGGTTTGGCTCTGCTCACTGTGCAGCAGCAGTGTCTCCTGAGGAGGGCTGTCTTGAGCACCTCCAGACAGTGCTTAGTGACAGAGAGCTCCTGTATTGAGCCCACCGGTTATTGATCATTTCATTTGGCTAAAAATATTACAGAGCTGGAACGGGGGATAAAAACAGTCTGCTGAGTAGCACGCACTGTCTCCAAGGTAACAGATGCCACACCAGTGAAGTTGTACCAGGGCAATGAGCTATTTTTGTGGCCAGCCATCCTACCTTTGACAAGAAGAGCAGATGGCTAGGATGCAAGTGTACACTAAACACCTTGCTCCTGTGCTGTTCAGAGTTAAGGTGCCTTTGATTTACCTGGAATGGTCTTCCTTACGCTGGTCGTTTAGCCATAGCATTTCTCAAGTACTGGAGGATGCTCTGGAGCCCCTTGTGCACAGTGTCTTGTGGAGGGAAAATGATGGGGCAGCTCCTTAGGTTCAGGCCTCTGAGGGTAATCACATTTCCTAGGAAAAACAGGCAAACAATGAATCCTTTTAAACTATGTTTACTGCTTACATTCTGCCATTTAGTTAGATCTTATCCAGATTAAATTACAGCGAAGGAAGCTTAGACTGTACATTCCCCGACTTTTACATTAATTTAATGCAAGCAACAGTGCAAAAAACATTTTAACCAATAGTGTATGCCTTTTATATTAGTAATGAACATATACAATCTATATTAATCACTAGTTATTCATTGCATGTAATCTAGATGTAAATTTGTTGAAGACAAGTAAGTAAGACTTACTGAACTGATGAAACAGAAAGTGAGCTTGTTACTTCAAAGAACCGAGACATTGTTCACTGATATAGGTGACTGAATGCAACTCACCCAACTTTGGTGGAAGTTCTGAAACAGGATTCCCTTCTAATAGTAATGTTTTCAGAAACCTACATGAAACACATCACAGGTGATTAGATGATTGCAAGGCTATGTCTTTATTAAGAAAACTTGTGTAGTCCTAAACTGAACATGAGGACATTGTGCAAGATATGCCTTGGTCATAATTATGAGTAAACTCAGAAATGCCTATAATTATTGTGTATCTCATTTGCCACACTTTGGAAAAATGGATATAGTTTTCAGAGCATATGCTAAGAAAGAGAAGAACTCTAAAATAGAAAAATTCTCATCAAAAAATGCTCTAAAATCTGACAAAAACATACTCTA
Organism: Monopterus albus; assembly: GCF_001952655.1. Classification (NCBI taxonomy): domain Eukaryota; kingdom Metazoa; phylum Chordata; class Actinopteri; order Synbranchiformes; family Synbranchidae; genus Monopterus; species Monopterus albus. Next base: position 40,231 of record NW_018128166.1, read on the forward strand.
CTCCCATGATGGCCTGGGGGTGTGAAACCAATTGGCATATAT
>NW_018128166.1:40336-45183 GCF_001952655.1 Monopterus albus
AATTGGGTTATTTCGAAGTTCTAGCCACTGCAGGTTGGGCAAGCTGATGAACAGTGAACCTGTGACAATGGATATCTGGTTGCCTTCAAGATATAAATTCTGCATACAAAAATCAATTATAATTAATTGATAAATAATAAAAATTAATTATACAGATGTATTAAATTGTTGGCCTAATGTTCTAGGATACATTCCTGAATTTATACTTGAAAACCACTGCAGGATATATAGTATATAACAGGGTGGGTATAGGCTTACACTGAAGTGCAAGTTGACCTTTAGTGTGCTATTTTTCAAAATACTTTCTGCAACATCTTTTAGCTTAGTTCTGCTCAGAAACAATGTCTCTGTCAAATAATACTCAGCAATCTACTCTGGTTTAGTATCCTCAGGCAGAATGCAGGGGGTCTGTGGTTTGACAAAACAGTTCCCAAAGACATAGCTTAGCTGCAGGTCAGGAACCTCCACTTTCTCCACTGGGGACGACATTGTGGTACTGTAGTAAGATGAAATGTGTGATGTACACAACACCGTTGCCCAGAGTGTTTCAAGCCTTCGTTTTCACTGGCGATTCCCTCCCTGCGCCTGAAAATAAGACAGGTGACATAGATATAAAAGTCAATGTGCAAATTTCGTCTAAACAGCAAAACTTGGATTTTAGCTTGCTTTCACACAGGTGTTAGCTACTCATTCTCTGCTGCTGCCTAACATTAGCTAACATTAAAGCTAGCAAACTGTTCTTTTACTACTGACCCCCTTGAAAACTGTAGCCTACCGCAGTATAACTTACCAGTCCTGCCTTGCGTTTGAGGAAAAATACTCATAACCCTGCGAAACTGGCTCAGTGTCTTCTTAATACAACAACAGAAAACACTTCATAAACAGAACAATAGTAATAGAAAATAACATATCTACCACGAGTTTGACGGCGTAACCATGGCAACGCTGTCAACACAAACTATGGCTGTCTACGTGCAATGAGCCTTTTTATGTGAAGCGCATTAATACTTTGTGATTGTGAGCAGTTCACATGCCCAAGCTACACTGAACAACATGATAAATGTCCTATTTATAATGTGCAGTACTGTAACCACGTGGAGCAACAGGAGCAAGTAGTGTGCATTCTGATGATAAATTGTTAAATCCCTCCTTCTCACCTGCAACACCCGCCCATCATGTAATGAGATTGTGGAAGAATTCAGAGGTTCATTTGGGCTGGAGGATCGTAGCAGTTTTGCTGTTAATAAACAATTTAAACCTTTCAATTTACGGGGCTATCTTGGTTTAACCTAGAGAGGCTGGTCCTAATGTGTTGATACGCGCATGGCAGCCTGTGATACACAACTACGTCGACTACAGTCACTGGCCAGCAACTGTCACACTACTCTCACAACTTCCAAGTTAGTCAGAACACTGGAGGACAACTTCCGGCTATTATTTTCAATATAAAAGTCTGATTAACAAACGCAGTGAAAGTATTTTTTCTGCCCCACTAAAGCTTCTTACGTGCTCTGTACGCTAGACTATAGTGAGAACCATGTTTTTATTTTTATGCTTATTTATTTTTCCAAATTTTACATTATGCTGATTACTTACATGTATTGTTTGGTCGAGTGTAATCCGTCATTAATTAACTTTGTATAGCATATTGTATTAACGTAAATGTAAACGGTTTAATGTAAATATCATTTTTATTAATCAATTTAAAGTGATTAATTATTATTCATCTGGGTTATTAATCTGTGTTCACGTGAGTGCAGCAGAGTAAGTGCGGTGCTTCCACAAAGCTTTTACTTTTAACGCAATGTAGTTAGACTTCCTATTTTTGTTATAGCGAGTTGAAACTCGACGCAGCATTTACTCAGCCTCGACAAACGCAAGTGTCTAGGTTGGGCTGGCTGTCTACGGAAACGAATACTACCAGTACCGAGTGATTATCTGAACTCTCAGCTGTAACAAACCCAAGTCTTTTTAATAACATTTTACGATCCAACTGTACCTGCTACCCTTGCTGTTTACTGGTTTATATAGACTTTAACTGGCGGTACTACCATTTTCGACAGAACAAATAGCGGCTAAATAACCAAATAACGGACACGGTTTGAGTGTAATGTAGTATTAATAAATGTGTTATTATTAGTCTTTTTCGGAGCGTGTCCGACACAGAGCTATAGGTTCTCTTCAAGAGGCGAGGAATGCAATCTGAGCATCAATGTTTCATTGGAGCAAGTGGAAGAAGAGGATGGGAGCCAATAGTTCTTCTAAGAGACCAGTTTTCGATGAGAAGGAAGATGGTAAGTGATGGAAAAGTAACGCTAACGGGTTGCCCCAAACACTAACGAAAAATAACACTCCCGTAGAAGTTGTAGTTACTCTGTTTGTGTTGGTCATTAACGGCATCTTTCTAGTTAGCACTAGCTTGTACCAAAATTAAGTTGTTGAAGTGTCTCATGGGAATTAAAATAAAGACACAAGAACACTTCCGTTTCAGGCTGTCTGCTGCAACATTTAAAATATAATAATAATGTAAAATGACAGAATATAAAGTTTCCGCTTCAAATCAGCTTATGTGAGCATATAGTGAATATCTTTCTCTCAAGGCATTACAGTCAGTAAAAAACATCTGTAAGAAAACAGAGCAAACTCTTTGAATTATAGACTATGTGAAGACAGAGTTAATTGCATAATTAAGACAAGATTAGTGTCATGCATGGCAGTAATGTTAATTCATTATATCAATATAGGGGAAACAAGCCGTATGGAAGTGCACTCAGTAACCTCAGCACCGAATCACTGAATCTCTGTGGTAGACTGGAGAAGCTGTTGTTACAGAGCTATAGTCAGTGTACTGGCCAAGTTACAGGCAAAACCTGAGTAAATTAGGTCATTTCACTGCAGGGATGTGGTCATATGGCTCTCATATACAAGAACAAGCCAAACAAGCCTTCCAGCTTTTTGTCAATAGCAATGAAGAAACATGTCCAGCAGTAATTAAAGTAACTCTCAAGGGCCGTGGTTATTAAAAAGCATATGAGTGGCCCTATAGCTTCAAGTGGTTTGCCTGCTACGATTGGAAGCCAAGACACACACATTTATGTATTAAGTTTTAGACCAGACTGTTCAGGTTCTATAGCTCCTCTGTGTGATTAAAGAAGACAACCGGAGGCTGAGAGCTGAACCACTCAAAGCTGAGATGGTGTGTTTGTGTACATGGGGGTGCAACCGTCTTCATTATCAGACAGAAATCAGACATCAATATGAGGCAGGTGCCACTTACGTACCTACAAAACAGTAATAACACTTGTGCTTCAATTTAATTTTCCATCCACTGTATCAAGAGTGGGTGCAGTTGCATCATCAGCATTACCTGCTTTTGTCACAACCATGATGCACAACCTGAAGTTAGATCTGTACAAAGATGCATTCTAGAGTGTATCCCTCTATGCAGCAACAAAACGCTGATGTGCTGGTAAATAGTAGGTATGAAGTAAACTGGAAGGAGGCATATTACAAAGGGCCTACACTTAAATGTCAGTCAGATCACCTTGCAAAGTGCTGATTCTGCACAGTTAACAGTCTTTGTAAAGCAGCTGTTTCACTTTTACCCTGTTCATCTTTCAAAGAGCTGCTTAGCCCTGATAACAGTTTCGGCAAACCATGGTGCACTGTCTTGTGGATGCTGACTTTCAGTCTAAATGTTTCCCGCTGACTGTCAGGTCTCTTAGAAACAGTATTACTCGGCTTCTTGGAAAACAGTATATGGCTTATGTTAAACAGTAATATAGTAATGTCTGACTCTAAATGCTGCAAACATAATCAGCTGGTCAGGTCTGAGCATAGCTGGCAAAAGGACTTTTTTGGCAGATACAGTGGGGCAAATAAGTATTTGAAACACTGCCAATTTTTCAAGTTTTCCCACTTACAGAGAATGGACAGTTCTGTAATTTTCATCGTAGGTACACCTCAACTCTGAGAGACAGACTCTACAAAAAAATTCAAGTAAATCACATTGTTAGATTTTTAAATAATTTATTTCCATTTTATTGCATGAAATAAGTATTCAATCACCTACCAACCAGCAAGAATTCTGGCTCTCACAGACCTGTTAGTTTGTCTAACTCCTATCCTCCACTCATTGCCTGTACAGGTATGTGCCAAAAAATTAGAATATTGAGGAAAAGTCAATTTATTTCAATAATTTGTTTCAAAAAGTGAAACGTGTATGTTATATTAGTTCACTGCACACAAAGTGAAATATTTCAAGCCTTTATTTGTTTCAATTTTGATGATTATGGATTAAAGACAAAAAAAAAACCCAAATCCAGTATTTTACAAAATTAGAATATCATGACAAAGTTCAACATTGTAGGCTCCCTGTGTCCCAATCTAGTCAGCTAATTAATGCAAAACACCTGCAAAGGTTTCCTCAGCCTTGAAATTGTCTCAGTCTGGCTTAGTAGGCTTCAGAATCATGGGGAAGACTGCTGACTTGATGGTTGTGCAGACGACCATCATTGACACCCTCCATAAGGAGGAACAGGCAATTGGAAAAGAAGCTGGATGCTCACAGAGCGCAGTATCAAAGTATATTAACAGAGTGTTAAGAGGAAGGGAAGAATGTGGCCGGAAAAGGGGCAAAAGTGACAGGGATGACCGCAGCCTTGAGAGGATTGTCAAGCAAGGGCAATTCAGAAATCTGGGGGAGCTTCATAAGGAGTGGACTGAGGCTGGTGTCAGTGCATCAAGAACCACCACATACAGACGTCTGCATGACATGGGCTACAGCTGTAGAATTCCATGCGTCAAGCCACTCCTGAACCAAAAACAACGTCAGAAGCGTCTGTGCT
>NW_018128166.1:47007-51470 GCF_001952655.1 Monopterus albus
GAGATTTTGGGCAACAACCTCCTTCCCTCAGTAAGAGCATTGAAGATGGGTCGTTGCTGGATCTTCCAGCATGACAATGACCCCAAACACACAGCCAGGGCAACTAAGGAGTGGCTCCGTAAGAAGCATTTCAAGGTCCTGGAGTGGCCTAGCCAGTCTCCAGACCTGAACCCAATAGAAAATCTATGGAGGAAGCTGAAACTCCGTGCTGCCCAGCGACAGCCCCAAAACCTGAAAGATCTGGAGAAGACCTGTGTGGCGGAGTGGGCCAAAATCCCTGCTGCAATGTGTGCAAACCTGGTCAAGAACTGCAGGAAACGTCTGACCTCTGTAATTGTAAACAAAGGTTTCGGTACCAAATATTAAGTTCTGTTTTTATTATTGTATCAAATACTTATTTCATGCAATAAAATGGAAATAAATTATTTAAAAATCTAACAATGTGATTTTCTGGAATTTTTTGTAGATTCTGTCTCTCACAGTTGAGGTGTACCTACAATGAAAATTACAGATCTGTCCATTCTTTGTAAGTGGGAAAACTTGAAAAATCGGCAGTGTATCAAATACTTATTTGCCCCACTGTAGTTTTGGTTTTGTCACTGAAACACTGACAACAGCATTTAGGGTGAAAAATTAATAAAAGTCAGTGGGGGGTAAACGGTGGTTAAGCTTGACTGATCTGTCAGACAGTTGCCTTTTATCATCATTTGAGTGAGGGTTCTTCTTTTTCTCTTTGGCTGCAACCTCATTGAACACAACTTTTTAAATTTCAGAAAGGACCAAGTCCTAAATCATTGGTTCCCGGTCTTCTTGGCTTGTGAACCTTTAAAGAAATATAATGTTATGTTGGTAAAATACAGTTATTTTTCCAGCTTAGCACAAAACTGGAAACATGGGAAAATAACTAGCCTGTCTCTGTCGACAGGTAACAAAATCTGCCCCACACCATCACGATGACCTGTGAGCAGCTGTGTCCAAAATCCATCTGCAGCAGTTAAGATTAACCAATTATTTGTTTAAGATATTTTAAAGCAGGATTATACCAAAAATTGCACCCTCATTTTGGATGTTGGTCAGACAAGACATCAGCTTAGGCTTTGTTAGCCTCTACTGGGAATGTACTAATTCATTAATTGAGAAAATGTTTAATGAAATAACTGAAAAAGAAAACCATCATTACTTGCAGTCCTACTGTAAATGAACTAGACTCCATCTGACTGAGAGTGTTGACTGCTGACTTTAAATATTGGCCAGGCTCTAGACAAAGGAGCACGTCACTCTCTCCAAGTCCTCATCCAAAATAGGAATAGCACGAACTTGGCACTTTTTGAAACAGGGCTCTTGTTGCAAATGTACTACAATACAAATCGTTGCTTTAATTGAGCATGGGCACAGACTTCGGGTACTTGTTATTTTTGCTCCCAAGGATTTACAAAGTATGTAATATGTGTGTGCCATTGTGTATTGGGAAGTTAACTGTGTTGTTATATTGTTGTATCCATTTGATCATCCTTGTTAAGCCAAAGGCAAATTTCCACTTCTGTGGACAATAAGCGTCTGTTCTTTGTGTAGGTGTGTTTGTGTGTACACACATGCCTCAATATCTTACTGTGTGTGTAACTGCTCTTCCTGTCAAGGATAAGTGTCTGAAGCAATGAAAGCAGATTTGGCTGAGGATAAAGACAGATGCACAGAGAGATGGCTGATTACTTGCACTGAATACTGAGGCACTTCTTTCACTCTCTTTTTTCAACTCAATTCACGGCTGCCTGCAGCTATGGGCTGCTTGTGACAGTGGAGGCCACTGTAATTTGCCTTAGCAATAACACAGTAGGTGGGAAATACTGTCCTGGTCTTACTCATCTGATTGCAGCGTGGCCACTGTTAATACTGTTGAGAATTTCTTTTTGTACAAACGTGTATACTGTATATAGCAACAGGCCTTTGGGCATTTATGTGCTCTTTAAAGCATAATCACAATTTTGATATTGTTTCTATTATTAATAAAATAATGCAAGACTAGAAAAGGACAAAAATATATGAAGAAAATATTTTCAATGTCAAAGCTGAAAATGAGGCAAAATTTTCATGATACAAAAAGAAGCTATAAATAGCAGTTAAGTTAGAAATGCTGAAAGACGATTAAATTTCAAGGGATTGAGGTTAAAACATACTTTCAAGTATATGTATTGATTAGAATAAAATTAAATAAAATAAGTTGCTGTTATTAGTTACAGTTATTGGTTAATGCAGCTTAGCACAGTAAAGGGAGCACTTAATTTGATGCAAGGAATCACTGTCACGTGAGATTGAGATGGCATAGGGATTTAAATCGCGCTGTGGGAAAATCTATTTATCATGCAGCCGTAGTATTGATGTCGATTTAAATGTTAAGTCCTGAGTAAACCTGAAGTTTCACATTTAGCAATAAAAGGAGTAAAAATGTCAGCCGAAGTGTAGTTGAAAAAGTGAGCTGGAAGTGACAGTCAAAGTGGAAAAACTGTAACTAAATTAATGCTAGTTAAATGTAAGCACTGAAGGAATAAATAAATAAATTGTGTACGAATAGTGTGTAGCTGTCAACTGATCACCACCTGGTAGTGAGTTGGATTCGATGGCGGTGAGGGTCTGTTGGGAACGTATATCGGAGGCCCCGGTCAAAGAGGTCTTCAACTCCCACCTCCAACAGAGCTTCAAACAGGCGCTGAGGGTGACTGGGGATATTGAGTCTGAATGGACTATGTTTCACACCTCCGTTGTCTGGGCGGCTGCTGGGAGCTGTGGCCATAAGATCTCTGGTGGCTGTCGTGGTGGAAATCCCCAAACATGGTGGTGGACACTACAAGTAAGGGATGCCGTCAAGCTGAAGAAGGAGCTCTATTGGGCCTGGTTGGCTCATGGGACTCCTGAAGCAGCTGGCAGGTACTGACAGGCCAAGCGGGACGCAGCTCTTGCAGTCACCTTTGCAAAAACTCGGGCCTGGGAGGAGTTCAGTGGGGCCATAGAGGAAGACTTTAGGTTGGCTTCAGAGAGATTCTGGAGAACTGTCCAGCAGCTCAGGAGGGGGAAGTGGTGTTCTGTCAGCACTGCTTACAGTGGAGGTGGTGTGTTGCTGACCTCAACTGAGGATGTCATTGGCTGGTGGAAGGAGTACTTTGAAGATCTCCTCAATCCCTCCGACACGCCTTCCATAAAGGAAGCCAGGGCTGGGGACTCGGCAGGGGACTTGTCCATTAACCTGGCTAAAGTTGCTGAGGTAGTTAAGGAACTCCTCGGTGGCAAGGCTCTGGGGGTGGATGAGGTCCGCCTCGCGTTTCTCAAGTCTATGGATGTTGTGTGGCCATCTTGGCTGACATGCCTCTGCAGCATTGTGTGTAGTTCGGGGACGGTGCTTCTGGACTGGCAGACCATCTTGGCTGACATGCCTCTGCAGCATTGTGTGTAGTTCGGGGACGGTGCTTCTGGACTGGCAGACTGGGGTGGTGGACACCGGAGAGTGTGTTCCAACTACAGGGGGATCACACTTCTTAGCCTTCCTGGGAAAGTCTATGCCAGGGTACTGGAGAGGAGAATCCGGCCAATAGTGGAACCTCAGATTCAGGAGGAACAGTGCAGTTTTCGCCCCGGCTGTGGAACACTGGACCAGCTCTGTACCCTCACTAGGGTGTTGGAGAGTTCATGGGTGTTTGCCCAACCAGTCTACATGTGTTTTGTGGATCTGGAGAGGGCATTTGACCATGTCCCTCATGACATCCTGTCGAAGGTACTTCGGGATTATGGGGTGCGGGGCTTGTTGTTATGGGCTGTCCGTTCCCTGTGTGACTGGAGTAGGAGCTTGGTTCGCTTTGCCGGCAGTAAGTCAGACCTGTTTCTGGACTCAGGCAAGGCTGTCCTCTGTCACCGATTCTGTTCTTTATTTTTATGGACAAAATTTCTAGGCACAGCCAGGGAACAGAGGGTGTCTGTTTTGGTGGTCAGCGTGGAAAACGCTCTGGCGCTTTGGTGCGGTTACGACAGAGGGGAACTCGGACCGCACTCCCATCTATTCGCCTGGCTAATCTCCGCTCTCTGGTCAACAAAATGGATGAAATTCTTCTCGTCAACAGGACTAACTCTGACTTTGCACGCTCTGCTGCTTTGTGCTTCACGGAGACCTGGCTCAACGACTCGATCGCGGACAGCGTGATTCGAATACCGGGTTTCCAGGTGTTCAGAGCAGATTGTGTAAAGGAGCTGTCTGGAAAATGGTAAATGGACTGTATTTTATATAGCGCTTTCTCACTGTGTGTTGCACTGGCCAAAGCGCTTTACAGAAGATCATACACCATTCACACACAACATTCACACACCGATGACGACAGGCTGCCATGCACCAGCGCTAGTCAGGCCACCGGGAGCAATTCAGGGTTCAGTGTCTTGCTCAGGGACACTTAGGCATGCGGGGAGGCCAACCACCCACTTGC
>NW_018128166.1:59051-60362 GCF_001952655.1 Monopterus albus
TTGCACTGGTTGTTGATGTTAATACTGCTATTTTGTTATATTACACAGCCTTATGCTGGTCTACTGTTTGCACATTGAGAGCCAATGTACCTGAGTCAAATTCCTTGTGTGTCCATCACACCTGGCCAATAAACTGATTCTGATTCTGATTCAAGACCTACAGTGTGCACTTTAGGTGTTTGCAGCTGAGTGTGAAGCAGCGGGGATGAGAATTAGCGCTTCTAAATCCTAGGCCCTGGTTTGCCCTCTACTGGTTGAGGTGAGTTGCTCCCTCAAGTGGAGGAGTTTAAGTATTTTGGACTCTTGTTCATGAGCGAGGGAAAAATGGAGCAGCAGGTTGGTAGATGGATCAGTGTGGCGTTCGCAGTAATGCAGTCTCTGTGCAGGTCCGTTGTGGTGAAGAAAGAGCTGAGTGACCCTCACCTATAGCCATGAACTTTGGATCACGTCCGAAAGAATGAGATAGTGGATACACTGCATGAAAAGAGGTGTATCTGTACTTGCCCTGTATCTCTCTTATGGTCTGCAGGCTCAATTCTGTTGCATGTACATGACCGCTCTCAGCGGATTTTCGACCCTATACATCAAATTCCACCAAGCTGGGATACTTCCAGAAAAATACCAATTCAGATGTATCTTGCTGAGGTATACTCCCATGGTACAGCCATTTGTTGCCAAGGAATTTGTCAGGAGACATTCACACCTCAAGGACCATTTGCATTTTACACCTTTGCACAACTCTGCTGACCCCATTGGTCCTGTTGGATCCCCGTTCTTTTCACCACGTTAACTGAGAGACGAAGCAGTCCGAGTAACTTTATTTATTTATTTATTCAATGATCACAGGTAAAATTAACACCTCTGCTCGTCTGAGTTTTTGTCTTCTGATGCCCTTTACGCTTAATGATCGTCACCTGTTTTGGCAATAACAAAACTTGTTCCAATTCAAGCAATTGTTGTAAGTGTTTTACCGGACAGCCAGTTGAAGTCACAAATCCTTTTCTTTTCCAGTGACACAGGTCTACGTATACTGCTTGTACAGCCTATGCAGAATCGGTGTAAATGTTCACCACTTTGTCTTTTGACAACTTACATGCTTGTATGAGAGCGATGAGCTCAGCCATCGGAGCTGAACTTGGCTGTGGGATCACATCAGCTTGCAGAACCCTGAAGCCAGCTGTTGTGTCCTCCACCACAGCATATGAAGCAACCCGACTACCTGTAGCAGTCTGATGACTGTGGCCATCACAGTACAGTGTCAGCTGTGCGTCAGGTAGCTGTTCCCTATACAAGTTTTCATGCAATCTCATT
>NW_018128166.1:62735-64847 GCF_001952655.1 Monopterus albus
TGTGCTGTTTTCAATATTGCTCGACCAATTGCAGCAACATGTCTCACACAAGTTGGATGCCCCCTTTCAACATTATCTAGCTTAGAGCTATAGTACATCAACACCTTTCGATTGTGACTTCTACTGTCATCTCCTCTCTGAAACAGGACTGCATTTACAATGCCGTCCTTTTCATCCACATCCAAGTGGAAAGCTTGAGAGTAGTCAGGTGCATGTAAACTGCATGAATGTGACAAAGCTTGTTTGATGTCCACAGAAGCCTTTTCTGCTTGTGTGGTCCACACCAGAGCAGACCCATAGTTCTTGTAACCTGCTTCTGTCAGCATGGCACGGAGAGGTGCCACCAAATTGGCAAAGTCAGATACAAAATTCTTACTGAAATTAATCAGTCCCAAAAATTTCATCATTGATCTGACTGTGGTGGGCTTAGAATGACAGAGGATGTCTGTCTTCTGTGTCTCAGCTATGTGTAAGCCTGATGCTGATACCACACGACCTAAAAAAGCAACTCTAGGCCTTCCTATCTGCAGGTTGTCCTTGGAAATTTTAAAGCCTCCCTGAGCCAAGTGTATCAACAATGTGTCTGTAGCAATCATTATGCTTTCTGAGACAGGAGCAGCTAACAACAAGTCATCCACATACTGAAGAAGACAGACTCCAGCTGGGAGAGAAAGATTTTTCAAGTTTTGCCGCAGAATGTGATTAAAGATGGATGGACTGTCAATAAAGCCCATAGGTAACCATCTGTAGGTAAGCTGTTGTCCTTTGTATGTGAAACCACACATGTCCTGTGAGTCTCTGTGCAGGGGCACAGAGAAGAAAGCATTGGCAAGGTCAATGCATGTGAAAAACTTTTGTTCAGAGCTTATTGCATTCAACATGGTGTATAGATTCGGCGTCGCATTATTCGTTGGAACCACAAGTTTATTTACAGCTCTGAGATCATGAACCATCCTGTAATCAGGTTTTCCTGCCTTTGGAACTGGATTTATGGGTGTGTTCCAGGAAGAACGAGTGGGAGTTAGAACTCCAACTTCCAAAAGTCCATGAATGGTTTTCTCAATACCACTGACTTGCTGCGGCGTGACCAGATACTGGGCTCTGTACACAGGCACAGCCCCCTCACGCAAAGAAATTTTGACTGGGTAAACTTTGATTAATCCCACGTCCGTAGGACAAGTAAACCAAAGAGATGAAGGCAAACTATCTAACAATGTTTGTGTCAGTGGATGATCAGTGTTTTCTCCTATGATTTCTGTGCAATAAACACTTTTCCAGTGTTAATGTGAGCTGTGAATTGTGCTCAATAGCGTAGCATTGTGTTGAATGGGAGAACTGCAAATGTCCATTTTTTGTAGGCATCCAGTCAGTAGCCTTCATACAGCTGTGAACCATAGGGCCCAGATTTTTTGCATCATCTCCATCTCTTACTAACAAAGTGATGTGAGGAGCAGCATTTTCAGACAGCATGTACAAGTTTTGAAGGTCATTTGGCAGATCAGTCTGAGCTGCCACTCCTTCAGGCCCAACATACAGTTTTTTCACATCAACTGTATTTTTCCTCTCAGACGTCTCTATCCCCTGGATAAAGCCGTCCCGGAGAGCATCAAAATCATCATTTTCATCACCACACAAGGAATAATTAAAAGTGCAATGCATCTGATCAGCAGGTTCTGTGTACTTGTGAAGGATTGAAAGCCATAAATTGAATGTATGTACAAGATCAGTGTTTTCAGGAGAATTCACCAAACCCCACCAAATGTCAGCTGAAGGATCAAGATGCATGTCAACACCAGAGGGTGTGGTCTGCAACATCTGTCTGAATGTGGCTTCTGGAGTTGCACACCTTTGAACAGACCCGTCTGGAAATGTGATGTCCACATGGCTCGATGACATCATCATGGTAAAATTCACAGAACACAAAATATCACGTGCAAGAAGATTAACGGCAAGATGGAGAAAACAGAAAAGAATGATGAAATGAGAGGTTGTTCCACCTACAAGGAACTTCTTCAGAGAACGGCCACTCCTCTGTCATACCCGAGAAGCCGATAACAGATGTAGTACGCTGTGAATGTGGGAGTGGCGAGTTTAAAGTAGAGGACCTTGCTC
>NW_018128166.1:68650-86504 GCF_001952655.1 Monopterus albus
ATTATTTTCCCTCTAATTACTGCTTTGCCTGTTTCCTATAATAATGAGGGTGAGATTTTTGGAGAGTCGTTCATCTCCAGAATGCCCACTCTTTTTCAATAAATGTAATAAAATCTAAGTCCTGGAGTAATGATGTATTGAAGCACCATCTTCTAGAGGGTTTAGTATGGGCTTCAATATTTAATGTGAGGGAAATGGGAGCGTGATCACTAATTATAATGGAGTGGATTGTGGTGTCTGTTACATGTTGGGTAAGGGAATTACTGATAAGAACGAGGTCTATTTGAGAAAAAGACTGATGAAGAGAGGAAAAGTAGGTGTATTCTCTAGATGTAGGATTACTCATTCTCCAGCTATCACCAACTCCATAATGCTCCATATATTGTTTTATTATTTCAGTGGAGTGCCAGTTTCTTATATTGCTGGAGATGGTTGAACGGTCAATTTCCGGGTTAATAACAGTGTTAAAATCACCAGCAATAATAATATTTGTTGAGTTGCATAAAGATGAGAAAAAATTATGAAAAAAGGATGAATCATCATTATTGGGGCCGTATATGTTCGCAAGTGTATATGTTGTCTGGTTAATGGATACCTTAATAATTATAAATCTGCCTTCTGGATCAGTGATAGATGTATTATGAATTAATGCGATATTTTTATTAATTAAAATTGAGACGCCTCTTTGCCTACTGTTATACTGTATGTTGATGAAAATATTTGGTTAAATGGTTTGCATTTAAGGTTTTGTGATTCTGGATTTGTTAGGTGGGTTTCTTGTAAAAAGCATATATAAGCATTTAATTTTATCAGATGGTTAATGATTTTAATCCTCTTAACCTGTGTCCTGAATCCACGCACATTCCATGACACTATTTTAAGTGACTGAATGATTGTTATAGATATCTGTTCGTAAGATGAAAGGAGGGAAGACGTGGAAAAAAATAAATAAATGAACACAAAAAACAACAACAAAAAATAAAACAAACAAAAAAAGCTGTTTAACGGGATCTAGGGTTGATCCATATGTGTATATATACTGTATGTATGTGTGTTAGAGTGTGAGCATAGCAGTACAAAAAAACATAGACAAGTATACATTTGAACATGGTGTGATTAAAACAAAAACACAAACAGAATAACAGAGAAAGAAGAGATAGTTGTAGCAGTCCGTGTGGGATAGGGGTTGCTCTGTGTGTGGATGTGAGAGACCAGGGTGATGAAAAGGGGGTGAATTATTTAACATATAATGTAGCAGTCACTGGTTGGTAGGTAGTCTGTAGAAGATCAGAAAAGCCACGGGGTAATGTTCGAGTCGCGATAGAGCTGTCCTTCAATGTATAATTTGTATACATTGACCTCGAACTGTTTTTGGGGAGGCAGAGAAATGCTGAGGTTTTGTTCTCCAGTGTAACCGTGTTTGACCAGCAACCACGTGCTTTCTGTCATGATCACACAAAGATCAACTTTGCAATCAACCAACTCCGGAGCCGATCCCTAGCCTGGGCAGAGTCCATGGACGCCCAGGGCTGATTTATTGGAGCCACTTGGGATGAGTTCTTACATGAACTCCAGATAGTATTCTACCATCCAGACCATCAGGGAACTGCAGTCAGACAACTAATGACCATACGGCAAGGGACCCGCAGCGTCACCAAATACATCGTGGAATTCCAGCTACTGGCAGCCGAGGCAGGGTGGAATGACCAGGCACTTAGAGGGGATTTCTGGCAGGGGTTACAAGAGCACATGAAGGATGAATTAGCAATGAGGGATGACCCCACCACCTTTAACACTCTTGTGACCCTCGCCATCAGGATAGACAACCACCTACGTGAATGCCACAGTGAGAGACAGAAATGATCCAGCCGCGCTAGACCCACATCCACAAAATATAGAACGGTTGGCCCACCTCAAGCTCGTTCTGATTTAGGGTGATTTTTATTTTTAGATAGAAATGACACTGACCCCTGGACTAGCTCCGCTATCAACCCATCTTCAATCGACGAGGAACCCATGCAGTTAGGGAGGACCTGGCTCACACCCCAAGAATGTGCCTGGCACACCAAAGTGGGGGCATGTATGTACTGTGGAAGCTTGGAGCACTGACTTGGGGACTGCAAACTCCGACCAAAAGGGGGAGCTTGTCAGTGAAAGTGGGCGCACTGATGGGTAAGCTACAACAGACACCCACACGCAAAGCCACCAGTTTAGAGCTACCTATTACCTTGGCTTTTCCAGCCAAATTTTCACACAATTGCCATTAATAGACTCTGGGGCAGGGGACCATTTTATAGACATAGACTTGGTAAGAAAGCTAAGGCTAACTCCACAACCATTAGCATTAAGACCCACTCCATTAATGGTCAATTATTAGCTTACATCACTCACCAGACTCCACCCATTCAGGTAACCGTAGCTGGCAATCACCATAAAGTGACAGTTTAAGATCTTAAGGTCTCCTCAATCACCCATTGCATTAGGACACCCTTGGCTCTGTCGGCATAACCCCCAAATCGACTGGCAAATGGGTGTCATTACTCAATGGAGTCCTGCTTGCTTCATATCATGTCTCCGAGCGGCGCATCCCCCTCAGGACATAGTCCAACCCTTACCAGCTCCAGAGTCCTGACCTATCCAAGGTGCCCCCTGAATATCACGACCAGCAGAAGGTTTTCAGTAAAGACCATGCTCTCTCACTCCCACCACACTGCCCCTACGACTGTGCCATAGACCTCATTCCAGGTGCCCCACTACCTAACAGCTGGCTATATAACATCTCAAAGCCAGAGAGACAAGCCATGGAGACTTATATTCAGGACTCTCTCAAGGCAGGCATAATCCAGCCATCCTCCTTGCCGCTAGGAGTGGGGTTCGTTTTTGTAGGCAAGAAAGATGGCTCTCTCCGTCCCTGTATCGACTTCAGAGGTTTGAATAACATCACGGTCAAAAATAAATACCACTTGCCTCTTCTCCACTCGGCCTTTGAGTCACTTCAGGGGGCATCCATCTTCACTAAACTAGATCTGCGCAACACGTACCATTTGGTATGAATCAGAGAAGGGGACGAGTGGAAGACTGCCTTTAAAACCCCACTGGGACATTTCGAATATCGGGCCATGCCTTTTGGGCTGACTAACGCCCCTCCAGTTTTCCAGGCCCTCATCAATGATGTGCTGTGAGATTTTATTGGCCACTTTGTATTCTACTTGGATTACATACTAGTCTTCTCTCCTTCTCTTGCAGAATATGTTCATGTCAGACAAATGTTGCTCTGACTACTTGAAAATAGACTATATGCCAAGGCAGAGAAATCTGACTTTCACACACAGTGACCTTTTTAGGCTTCATTGTAGAGAGAGGCAAGGTCAGAGAATACCCCACCAAGATCACTGCATTTGCCACCTGGCCCACTCCCCAGAACCGGAGGGACCAGCAACACTTCCTTGGCTTTGCGAACTTCTACCGTCGGTTTATCAGGGAGTACAGTTCTGTGGCAGCCCCCCGACCTGTTTAACATTAACCATGGTGAAGTTTGCATGGACCGAGGAGGCGGAGCAGGCTTTCCAGACACTGAAGGACTGTTTCACCACTGCACCTGTCCTCATCCAACCAGACCCCTCCAGGCAGTTCATCGTGGAGGTCGATGCCTTCGAGACTGGGGTGGGTGTGGGTTTCTCTCAGAGGTCAGACCAGGACCAGACCCTCCATCCATGCGCCTTTTTCACCCGGCAATTGACCCCCGTCAAGCAGAACTATAATGTTGGAAATTGGGAGTTACTGGTTGTAAAAGTCGTCTTGGAGGAGTGGCGCTACTTGCTGGAAGGAGCTGACCAAACAATTTGTCACATGGACCGATCACAAAAATCTGGCCTACCTGCACTCTACCCAGAGTCAATCATAGACAAGCACGCTGGACCCTCTTATTCGGCAGGTTCCGCTTTACCCTCACCTACCCACCGGGGGCACCTAATAAGAAGCCCGATGCGCTGTCCCACTAGTTCAGCCCCTCTGTTGCCAAGGAACCCCCCGACACCATCTTGCAGTTGCTGCGGTATCCTGGGAGATAGAGGAAATGGTTCGAGATGCACAGCAGACGCAACCAGACCCGGGCAGGGGACTGCCAGACTGCCTGTTTATCCCTGATGCAGTCCGATCTCAGGTGTTATTGTGAGCACACTCCTTGAAACTAAGTTGCCATCCCAGCATACACCGTACAACGGCCCTACTCAAACGGCACTTCTGGTGGCCCACACTGGATTAAGATACACAAGACTTTGTCCAGGGGTTCCAAATCATCACACCAACCTCCAGCCGGTCTCCTACACCCCCTGCCCATTCCCAGCCGCCCTTGGTCTCACATCGCCATAGACTTTGTTACCGGACTTCCTCCTTCCAATGGTCATTCAGTCATACTCTCCATCATGGACCGGCTCTCCAAAGCTGCGCACTTCATCGCCCTGCCACAACTACCCTCTGCTCAGGAGACTGCAGAATTACTGGTTCAACATGTCTTTCACCTCCATGGTCTCTCCTCCGACATAGTGTCTGATCGTGGGCCCCGATTCATCTCACAAGTCTGGTCCCCTTTCTGCACAGCCATCGGGGCTCGGTCCAGTCTCTCATCCAGTTTTCACCTACAGAAAAAATATCTAAACCAGGAACTGGAGAACGCTCTCTGCTGTGTCACCAGTCATGAGCCCTGTTCCTGGAGCCCCTTGCTGCCATGGGTTGAGTATGCCCACAACTCATTCACCAGCCCTGCCTCTGGTTTGTCCTCAGTTGAGGCCTCTCTGGGGTCTGGTTACTCCTCTGCCGCATGATCCAGCTCGATTCTCCCTCTTTCTCAGCGACTTACCTGGAGGAAGGATGCATATCCAGCTTTGGCTCCCTTGGGCTGTTTTTCCACTGCTGATGCAACCTACTCCAGCAACTGCCATAGTCCACTATCACTGTCATGTGGGGAACGGCGCTAATCTCGTTAGCTCCAACTCCTTCTTACCCTCAGGCGTCAATGTGCCACACCCTGCCTCAGCCATCAGTGTTTCACCAGCCTGCTGTTTTCCTGGTTTCTCATCTCTGCTCGAGATGGCTCCACCTGGCACTTCCCCAAGCAAGAACCAGTCATTACCCATTTCCTTTGAGTAATCTGATGTTGTATAATAAAAACCTTGTCCATCACTGACACCTGCTGTTCCGATCCAGTCATTGCCACTCTCTCACCTAACAGGAGAGGAGTATCAGTTTTTTGCTCTACCTCCAAACATTCTTTGAACCAAGGATTTTGGATTCATTTTTTGGATGCTACTATGCACCATTACACATAATAATCTTCCCTTTCATTCAGCTGCACAAAACAGTATTTTGTCATGCACAAGTGGCTTTATAAAACTCCAGTGATATACAGCTGAACATCAGGTTTATTATCAGACAAACTATATTAACCAGATTTATATTAATGCCTTACCCCAGTCAGGAAAAGCAGTTTTTCCATAAAAAGGACATTTAAGAAATCAGATTACTGCAGCTAGCTAGCAGTAATCCGTGAATCACTGGTGACACACAAACACGCAGATCTGTATTATCATTCTTGACATACTCTACAGTGAATGGCTACTGAAATCTGACAGTGACTCCTCCCTTTCAGCTGCTCACTATACCCCTAGGGAGTGTGTATGCAAACAAACCTCCTTCACTAGATCAGAGGTGTATAGAACATCACAAATGTGTCTCCGTTGATTTCAAATAGGTGTTTTAACAAAATTGGGTTTAGGCTGAGGCAACTTTTGAGTGTACACCTGACTGGTGGAAAGATTATACAGATTTGTCCTAAATATCTTTGAGGACTAACAGAAGTCAGGTGTATCTGGGCCAGAACAAGATGAATCCTGCCTCTGCCTCAGATCAGAGCTGTTAAGGGGAAAGAACTAGGCTTCAGTGCCCATTTCCTCTCATTTTAACCACACACAAATGTGCTGTCCTTCAGCTCAAGCACAAATGTTAAAGCATTATATCATACTGCAATGGTCACAATCATATACTCGATAATGTACAAGTCAAGTCCTTCACAATTAAAATATGTTGCACAACTCAGCTCTAGCACACTGTTCTTTATTCACCAAAAGCACAGTGTTCTGGAGAAAAGTGTGACATGTTTTAATCATACGTGCATGTTTGCATTAGAGCCCCAGTGATACAGGATTTTTAAGGTGGATTCCGATTTTGATATTTGAGGACTTAAACTAGCCAGCATAAGTCTATGTAATATAACAAAATAAGCAGTATTTGTGCTTTGTGCTGTATTTCTTCTTCCTCCATATCCTCAGTCGTTCCTGATTTATTAGTTCTTTTCCCTCTTTGGGGCATTTAGTAGTTGTAAAGTATGCTCAAAGACTTGAAGTAAAGAACAGGCAAGAGGAGCAATAAAGACGTCTGCTCGCTTGCAAACCCGGAAATTGTTGTTGAAATGCCGAGCTGAAGTCCACAAAGAGGGTCCGTGCATAGGTCCCTGGGGAGTCGAGGTGTTGCAGGATGTAATGCAGTGCCATGTTCACTGCATCGTCCACTGACCTGTTTGCCTGGTAGTCGAACTGCAGGGGGTCTACGATGTCCTTCAGGTGGGCCAATACCAGTCTTTCAAAGGATTTCATAACTACAGATGTCAGGGCGACAGGTCTATAGTCGTTGAGCCCACTGATGGGGACTGGAATGATGGTGGAGCATTTGAAGCAGGAGGGGGACTTCACACAGCTCCAGTGACCTGTTGAAGATAAGTGTGACTCTTGTGATTACAATTATCTGATAATCAGGGTACTCCTTTATAAGCAAAAAAAAAATTACATGTATTTGCTGAGCAATATTTATTACCTTACCTAACTTGGCATAATGACTACTCTCTGTAGCGTAGTTTATCCTTTTACTACTCCTATCCTATGTGAGCTAATGGAAACCATTTTTCAAACACATTTAAACTGTCTAAACTTACCATCTTAAAATATGCATGAAACTGATAGTGACCTAGAGTAAACATGTGAAGTGAAGTGAAGGAAATGACATAGTCTTTTTTACTGTGGCTGAAAGTTGAGCGCAGCGCCACCAGTGGTCGGCTATGATTTACACAGTTTGACATGCTTTATAAAAGTAACAGTATCGGTGAGTGGGTTAGTGTCTTCTTGAAGGAAAAAATGAGCGTGATGATGATTTTGGCTGCATAAAATTATAGTTCATAGCTATAAAGGTAAATGAAACCTATAAACATTTTTTCTTTGTCACATTGACAATAGGCCAGAAAATACAGTATAATTGAATGTTATTTGCCTTTATTTTAGAATTATTTACCTTCCAAAATGTCATATACAAATGATAACATTAGCAAATAGGCTTTACATTTTTACCTTGAAGGTTTAAGTGTCCTAAATTTATGTTTGTCACCGAGCTTATTTCCTGCAATTATCCAAAAGCCTATGGAAAAATCCCATTGGCTTTTTGCTGAAGGAACCAATGCTATGATAACGTCCAGGCTGGCATACAAAAATACATCAACCCTGCACTCAGCTTTCATTAATCTGGCCCTAGACTACATATTGAACATTTCCTGAAAATGACATTAAGTTACAATCAGTGATGTTTTTGTGAGTAATTTGAGCTATTTCAAAACCATCTCACTGTTCATGCACCCATGTGAAGGCAGCTGGTGTTGGAAGGTGCATTATTCATCCCTCAGTGGGGCTGAAAATCCAGACTGCTGTTTTTTTTCTCCAAAACTCAGTACATAAGCTACTGTTTTACTCATACTGGGGGGTATAGGGCTGTATTCACATTATACTGCCACCACCATCTTTTTTTTCTTTTAGAGGTTCTTTGTTGTGCTGTTCCTCCTCCTTTTCCTACCACATTCCCTCCCACCACCTCCTACCAGGTTTTAAATAGATCCCTAATGTATCCCTCTGTGAACAGCTGAAAGGTTACTATGGCATTTTAACCCTGGAGCATGGTCCCTTTCCTCTCTGCGATGTGTCACAGCCCAGTGGTTTGTGAAACCATGTCCTATTGAGGATGCAGGATGTTCGGAGCAGTTAGAATTCAGAGTTATACCATATATATAGGTAGCACAGAGTCTAAACCCACTCAGCCGCTGTCTACACAGGTGGTAAAGTATGACTCAGGGCTTGTGTAAACGATATGGTGGAAGCTTTCCCTCGAAGGTGTTGCCAAACTTCACATTTTTGCAGCTTTACACACAAGATAGATACCAGCATTTGTGAAACTTGATTTTGATAGGTCTAGGTCAAAGGTCACCCCCTCCCTCCCACCACAGGTGTAAATTCCCCCCAGTCTCCCACCCCCCCTCCCCTCTCAGGTAAGGTCACCCCCCTCAGGTTCCCATACCCCCCTCACCCCCACAGCTGTTCTCATAGATGTATTTATTTACAAATACATAATAAACCCCCTCAGGTTCCCATACCCCCTCCCTGCATCCTCACTGGGCACAGCTGTTCTCCCTCCTGATAGATGAATCTAAAAAATAAAGACAGGGTAATGATTATGTTTGTAATGTTATATAGTGAATAAAACAAATGGTACATAGAAAACATAGTAGTGACTTGTATATAAAATAGAGTAAAATAGGAGAAAGTAAGACTTGACTTGATATTTAGTTTCAAAGGAGGCCCATAAGACAACAGATGTCCTTGAGTTATTTATTAGGGGTAATTCTGTAGGTGGCAAAACAGCATTTGTTTGAGATAAATCAAAGCTTAGCATATGTTTCCGTCACAGCGTGTTTTTGTAAGAAAGCTGCAAAAATACACCTCGCAGCTGTTCACCCCCCTCTTATACTCAATACTTTATAAACTGCCCTGCTTTTTGTAGTGTTATACCTCCAAAAAATCATTTCCTACAGCAAACAGACTGTAATAATGAAAGAGAAAAATGCCTAAATCATCCTCTCGTGTTGAAAAATTATACGGCGTTATAAGTAACGTACCAGTGATGCTGACTGAGGAATCCGATTTGTCCCGGGCTCCGAAAAAAGTTACGATGCAACTCTGCAGGATTCAAAAGCCCCCGAGCGCTTCGCTTCGTGGTGAGTTGAAATTAGTCTCTGGATATTGCGGCTATGTGTTTCATTACACAACCGGAGATTACTCCCTGTATCGTCTGAAAGAGGGGGAGACTTTTTCACCAGACACAGTGAGGACCCAAATCACAGTGAATGATTGGGGCATCCTTAGATGTAGTGATTGAGTATTTGATTGAAAGCTATCAAGATGTGAGTGATGATGATGATGATGATGAGGAAGGGAAGGAGAACTGAGACACTGCAAATAAGAAAAAGAGATATCTTACCAAGCAGCCTGAAAACACCCATCACCGATTGACCAAAGTGTTTAAGCAGAGTGACACCTCGCCCTCCAACACTACCACCAGCAGCACAACCACGCTGGTGAGAACGGATCCCAGGGTTTTCAAAACTGTATGGGAAACTCAAGGAACGAGCTCCGGTCACTGGTATTATAAAGTGGTTGCACAGGGCCTGGGGGATAAAAACGGGGTAATGAGTATGTATCGATTCAACACAAAATGCGGTGTATTCCAGGAGACCCTGAACCTCACCTGTATAACCTGGATGGAGATTTTTAACAGGTGGGGAGACGAGATTACTTTGTTATTTTGTGTCAGCCAACAGTGGCAGGAGATAGTGGTACTGAAAAAGGTTCTGTTTGCATAGCCACACCCCTCCAGCCCTGCATCCATTCATCCACCTCTGAAATAAATAGAGACTGGAGTGTTTCAACACTCACTCCACTCAGAGGACCAAACAATAATAAATCCTTTCAAACCTGAACCTTCGGCTCCTCCACCCTCTCCAGCTTCATCCCTGGACCCTGAATTCGATTATCTCCTTCAGCCTGTCAGCAGCAGCAGCGAGGAGGAGAAGGAGGAGGTAGAGGAGGAAACAGAAGAGGAGGAGGAGGAAGACAACAGCCAGCAACGCAATGACAGTAGCCAGAGCAGTATCAATAGCAACCGCAGCAGCAGCAAGGATGACACAGAGGAGAGAGAAGTGTCCCCTCAACCGAGTAGGACAACCCTCACGAATCTTGACACAATCACTGAGGAGGTCGAGATGGGTTACGATCTTGAACTGGACGGACCTATGTTCAAGCTGTTTTCCGACACTGTAAAGTCCCTTGTGACTCTCGTCTTGAACGTAGCAATTTGTGATTGCAACAAATATCTCTGCTACGGATGCAGGATATCTCACACTAGTCAAAAGCATCACAGCTGTCTGGATGGGATTCCTCACTTTTTTCTGAATATGCATTATGAGGGTTTGAAGAAACGTGTGTTGACAGACCACTTCATCGTAGCTGCATCAAAGTTGCTGGAGAAATACAACATCGGTATGTCTGAGGAGAAGATCAGAGGAGCCTGCGAAAGCATTCTACTGGAGCTAAAAGATTCTGAGAACCTGGAGAAAGTTTTGAGTGAAACACACGCTAACTTGATCAGGGATTCTGTGTTAAAAATCTGCAAGAGGCTGTGAAGCTTTGGGAAGGTGTTGAGGAGCAGGAGCAACAACAGTTGGTGCTGCTATCTGCGTGGTTTTTTGTTTTTATCTTTTTTGTTTAAAAAATCATCCTAAATGCATTTAACCTTATAAATTGATTTTCATAAATAGTTTTTAAAAACTTGTGTGCGTGGGTTTGTCTTTATATACTTGTGCGAGCCAACTCCTGACGGAACACCTTCTTCTTGTGTGGGCCTTTTGGGTGGTCCACACAAGGAAAATGCTAGGATAGGCTCCTTTCATCCTAAAGAATGATCTGTCTAAGTTTCAGAAGATGTCCACATACAGAAAGTAAAGTCAGAAAAATGTGTGCCAGCTTGTGCTCTAAAAGTATCATGTTCTGATTAAATACTGCTTAAGCTGAATTCATGCAATACTGCCTGTGTCTTTAAAAGGGCACAGACAGGGCAACTTAGAAGTGGGTGGGAATCAAGCAATATTTATAACACCTAGAGCTTGAGGCTCAACTTCAACTAATGTTGCATTAAATGCATGCCTCTCAGCACACCGACTGCGGTAGCACCAAAATCGGTCTGCTGAGAGATACGATGAGGAGAGAACTGTGAAAGGTGAGATGAATAAAACAAAACATCCATACAGCTAAAACAGAGTAGTGATTTGAAGAAAGCCTCTCACCCAGCGGGGTACATCCTGGACAGGTCAGCAGTCTATTACTGGGCTGAGGCCAGTGAGAAACATAAGACAACAGATACAGTTGGGTTATTTACTAGTTTAGGGTAATTCCAGAGGTGTGAAACAGCCTTTGTTTGAGATAAATCAAAGCATAGCAATTTTTTCTATCACAGCATGTTTTTGTAAGAGAGCTGAAAAATATTGAAGAGCAACCGAACAGTCACGTACACAGCACAGCTGTTCAACCCCCTCTCACACGCACTGCTTTATAAAGGGGTCTGCTTTTTGTAGGGTTATATGACCGAAAAAATCATTTCCTTCTGCAATCCTCCTGTAATAACGATAGAGGAAAAATGGCTTCTCCTTGCTCTGCGGTTGAGAAATTGTACGGAGTCATAAGTAACGTACCAGTGATCATCACCGAAGAATCCGAACTATCTAGAGCTCCCAAGAAAGCCACTATGCACCTCTGCAGGATCCAAAGACCACCTACATCCTCTCTTCGAGGTGAATTGAGATTGGAATCAGGGTATTTCGGCTATGTGTTTCATTACACCACAAGCGAGCTGTCTTTTTATCAGTTGCAAGAGGGCGAAACTTTCTCCCCAAACACTGTAAGGACTCCGATCACCGCGAACGACTAGGGGGTGTTAAAATGCACAGTAATTGAATATTTGAAGGAGTGTTTTGAAGATCCGAGCAATGATGATAACGAGGACAAGGAGAACGAAGACCCAGCTAATAAGAAAAGGAGATATTTCATGAAGCAGCACCCGAAAACACGCCCTGTTTGACTGAAGTGCTGAAGTTGAGTGAAACCAGCACTGTGAAAATAAATGCGAGGATATTCAAGGCGGTGTGGGAAACGCAAGCCACTGCTTCAGGTCGGTGGTATTATAAGATGATTGTTCAGGCCCCTGGCGATAAAAACAGCGTAATGACTATGTATCGATTCAACACAGAATGCGGTGTATTCCAGCAGACTCTGAAGATGTCCTCCGAAACCTGGGTGGAAATATTCAACAAATGGGGAGATGAGATTAGTTCGTTATTTCGTGCCAGCCAGGGGTAGCAAGAAATAGTGGTACTGAAAAAGGTCCTGTTTGCATAGCCACACCCTTCCAGCCTTACAGCCTCCCATCCGTCCCTGGAATAAATAGAGACCTGGGTGTTTCAACATTCACTCCACTCTGAGGACCAAACTCTCATCATTATTCTGCCCCAGCAACAACAACGACAAGTCCTTTCAAGCCCATACATTTAACTCCTCCACCCTCGACCGCTTCAACCACCGACCCTGAATTCGATTATCTCCTTCAGCCTGTCAGCAGCAGCAGCGAGGAGGAGAAGGAGGAGGTAGAGGAGGAAACAGAAGAGGAGGAGGAGGAAGACAACAGCCAGCAACGCAATGACAGTAGCCAGAGCAGCATCAGTAGCAACCGCAGCAGCAGCAAGGATGACACAGAGGAGAGAGAAGTGTCTCCTCAACCGAGTAGGACAACCCTCACGAATCTTGACACAATCACTGAGGAGGTCGAGATGGGTTACGATCTTGAACTGGACGGACCTATGTTCAAGCTGTTTTCCGACACTGTAAAGTCCCTTGTGACTCTCGTCTTGAACGTAGCAATTTGTGATTGCAACAAATATCTCTGCTACGGATGCAGGATATCTCACACTAGTCAAAAGCATCACAGCAGTCTGTATGGGATTCCTGAATTTTTCTGAATATGCATTATGAGGGTTTGAAGAAACGTGTGTTGACAGACCACTTCATCGTAGCTGCATCAAAGTTGCTGGAGAAATACAACATCGGTATGTCTGAGGAGAAGATCAGAGGAGCCTGCGAAAGCATTCTACTGGAGCTAAAAGATTCTGAGAACCTGGAGAAAGTTTTGAGTGAAACACACGCTAACTTGATCAGGGATTCTGTGTTAAAAATCTGCAAGAGGCTGTGAAGCTTTGGGAAGGTGTTGAGGAGCAGGAGCAACAACAGTTGGTGCTGCTATCTGCGTGGTTTTTTGTTTTTATCTTTTTTGTTTAAAAAATCATCCTAAATGCATTTAACCTTATAAATTGATTTTCATAAATAGTTTTTAAAAACTTGTGTGCGTGGGTTTGTCTTTATATACTTGTGCGAGCCAACTCCTGACGGTTTGGGAGGGGCTAGGAGTAATAAGTCATGTTATTTGCATTTATCCTTATTCATTCAAAAAAAAACATGTAATGGATTGCTGCGTATAATGTTTTTGAAACTTGTGTGTGGATGGGTGTTAAATAAAAGCACCCAAGTTTTGTGAGGGGTTAGGAGCAATAAGTCGTGTTATTTGCATTTTTCCTTGGGTGAATACGGGGAATTTATAACAAAAAGTTTTAACCCCCCACATTATTTACCCCTGTCAAAGAATCATATAGACACAATATACTGTATGTAGAAATTAAAACGGATCAAAATACCCCAGTCAACTTCAGATACGGCAAAACGATACTAACGCTCCATTTCAGACCCCACGAAAAAATATGATGCCTTCGGTCTACAAAGCGGACCCCTATCGATTTGTAAGTTATTATGATAACCAGGTCGGGTCGGGCCTTTCTGGTTTTACAGGGATGCCGACCCAGTACGGTCGAGGAATAGGATCCGTGTTTTCAAAACTATTTCATTTTGTAATGCCTCTGATGAAGAAAGGGTTTCAACCTGGCTAAGCCCCATTTATCCTCTTCAGCTAAAAACACAGCCTCAGACGTGGTGAGCAAGGCCGTTACTAAATTTACCTTTAAACAAGAGCCTCACCCCGCTGCTCAGCTGGGGTCTGGTTTTATGGTTCTGAGGCGCCCTCCTGGGGAATGTTTACCATCCGTTAAAAGAAGAAGAAAACTGCCTCAAAAGAAGAAGACGCTTGTAAGAGGAGGACATAAACCATGGAGCTCTGCGTCAAAGAGCAGCGATATATTTTAGACGGGATGTCTCTCTTACGCGATAAATCAGCAGAATGCATTTTATCTGAGCTGGATTTATTTTCCTGTCCTTTTTCTCTGCTTAATGTAGAAGAGAAGCAATATGTAGAAATATCCCCGGTATCATCCATAACAGAGAGAGGACCTATAGAATTTTACGTTGTGGCTGAGGGGGAAAAGTACATTGACCTGAATGAGACTCTGCTGTTTTTAAGGCTGAAAATAACCAACGCAGACGGGACGGATCAGTCAATTCAGCGCGGGGCTGTTTTATCAGGACACGTCAGGTGCCATGGATTCTCTCATTATCAACAACGGACCTAACAAAGGCCTTGTGGAGAGAGCAAAATTCAGCTCCGAGTCGAGAGAATTCCACCTGCTCGGCCCCATCCAAGCAGACATTTTTTTCTGTGAGAGACTGCTTTTAATTTAAACCTGTTAAACTCTATAGATGTGAAGATTAAGCTCACAAGAGCCAGAGATTCTTTTTGTCTTATGCACCCCGCTACCGCTGATTACCATCAGCATATTTTGGGAGCTTCGCTGTTTGTTAAAAAAGTGACTATATCACCAGCTGTGCGCATAGGTCATTCTTCAGCCTTGACTAGAAGCAACGCGCTGTACCCCCTTTCACGCGTCAACATGAAAACTTTCTCCATCCTCGCCAATTCCAGGATCTGCACCCAAGACAATCTCTTTCTAGGTACTCTACCGCAATATGTGGTTTTAGCTATGGTAAACATTGAGGCTTTTACAGTGCGGAGTAACCTAAACCCCTTCAACTTTATACACGTGGATCTGGAGTTTCTGGCATTATGCCAAGATGGGCATCAGATCCCTGCAAAACCTTTCCAGCCTCAGCTTGAAAACAACCTCACGGTGAGAGAGTATTACATTCTCATTACGAACACAGCACGTCACCTGAAAGACTTCCCGCTGTGTTTCAACAAACAAAACTTTCAACAAGGCTACACTCTGTTTGCTTTCAACCATGAGGAAACCAGTGCTCTCCCCCCGGTGAAAACAGGCACGCTGAGGCTGGAGATGAGATTTAGAGTCCCCCTCCCTCATACAGTCACGCTGATAGTCTCTGCCTGTTACGATTCAATTCTAGAGATTGACTCTAAAAGAAATGTGCTAACGGATCATTAAGGAGGAGGGGGAAAAATGAACGGGCTTCAGCTGGAAAAATTTTTATACCCTTTATTGGGAGATGTATTTCAAGGTGTATGGGCCTTGGATGAATTGTTTGCTGCATTGTAGACCGAAGGCGTCATTTTTTTTTTTTTTTTTTTTGTGGGGTCTGAAAATGGAGCATTAGTATCGTTTTGCCGTATCTGAAGTTGACTGGGGTATTTTGATCTGGTTTAATTTCCACATACAGTATATTGTGTCTATATGACAGGGGTAAATAATGTGGGGGGGTTAAAAATTTTTGTTATAACTTCCCCGTATTCATCCTCCACAGTGACACAGCATAAGAGAGGAGCGTATGTGTCCCCTACGACCTGATGTCTTACAATATCTGAATAACAGTAGAGGTGATGAAACCCAGCTTTTAAATCTGTGGGGTAAGGCGAGGGGAGTATTCCAGGGCCCGCAGAAAACCACTCGTCTCTTTCCAAACCGAGTATGTAATTTGGGGGTGCTGGAAATTTTTCTTTGTAGTGCCCACTACCTGCCCATGTAAACACATGTTTATAATCGTCGTAGCTCAGTCTGATGGCCAATTTAAGCTTTTTAAAATAATTATTCAATTGATTCAAAAAGCTGTCGTTATGGTAGGACCTGAATCCGTATTGTTCCGTGTGCACCTTGTATTTATTCTCATCCGCAGGTACTGATATCTCAGGATGCTCCGGGGTGCCCAGCTGCCATAAATCCATCCAATTAAAGTGATCCCTCTTTTGAGGTATGGTCAGCCACGTATTTGGATACCAAAGATCTGTCAGAGCAACCTCCCATTTCCCTTTTAAATCTATATGCTGTGCTAGATCTGTACGAAATTGAGAACTTGTGTTATCTTTAAACACCCCCGCGCTGGCGTTGGATGGTAGGGTCATGTAAAAACCAGATTTCTCCATGATTTTACATGTTTAACAGGTCCGAAGCTCTTACATAACTGTTGAACTTTTCTGGCCAGTTCTTCCATTTAACCAACACATGCGCCACCCCTTCTATCTTACGTTTACCCAGAATATTTTCCACCTGGAAGTCTGTCTTTTGACACCTTGACTTTTTGCAATTCTGATTCATAAAAGGATCCTTCGATCGGTTCATCGTAGTATTCACAAAGTTTGTACACGGGCGGGATCCTAGGAATACAGTCGGTTACTTTGAACAATTCATCTGTGAAGCCTTGCGTATACTTTTTGTCAAAAATACCTCTTCGAGATTCTCACGAGATCTCCAACTGTGAAGTTCATCTTTAACTTGTTTTTTTCTGGGAACGACCCGTACAGATTTTGAAAAACGTCTAAAGCGTTTTCAGACGTCACCTGTGCAGGTGCTATTTTAATACTAGAATGATGGCTATTATTGTAACTCTGTATAATTGGCTGCAGCACATCCATATATCTGAGGGTGTTTTTACCCGTAAAGTACCGATATATTTTATGCTTTATAGTTTTGTTGTACCATTCAGTGACCGAAGCCTTAACTTCATTGGCTGTACTAAAGTGTTCTGTTATTTTTTTTTCCATCAGAGCCTTAAACAACTTGTAAAATTCTTTTCCTAGGTCCGTTTGAATCAGTTTAGGAACACCGCTGTCAGCTAGGATCGATGCAAAAGCATTGGTCACCTCTTTAGCACCTTTATTTTTAATTGGTCTTACATAGGCTTTTTTAGAGAAAACATCGATGACAGTCAGCAGAAACCTGTATCCGTCATTAAAGGAGGACCCAACCTGCATATCGCATAGATCAGCCTGAAATTGCTTGAGAGGCCTCGAAACAAACACTGTGTTTCTTGGAAAATTAATCCTTACAGGCTTGTGTAAAGTGTAAGCGTCCTGCTTTGCTAAAAACTGTTTGACATGAACAACGCTTATTTTCTTGCCAGACTCTTGTTCTACGGCTCTATGTAAAGCCTGGACCCCTCCATAGCTACCTGGGTGAGCTGGATCGTAGTAAATTCTCTTCATTAAAGTCTCAAGTTTAGGAGGCATCTTTTACCCGAAGCATAACCCTCTCTGACTCCTTATTTTCTTTTTACAGTGTACTATATAGGGGTGTATTTTCATTCACGAGTTTTTTTTTAATAAAGGATGCAACTTTATTTATCACACACAAGTTTCAAAAATATACACAGCAATCCATTACATGTTTTTTAAAAAGGAAAAATGCAAATAACATGACTTATTACTTCTAACCCCTCCCAAAACCTGACAACTTTTATTTAACACACACACGTCTTTATGCCTTTGTGTGGCCCACGTTCTGTGACTTCTTTGTGAGGGCCACCACTTCTACTATAGCTACAATGGTGCAAAACAAAACTCTTATCATGAGGTGGCAATAAAGAATCAAAATGTCACTTCAGAATTCAGAAAACTCGAAATAAAAAAATCTTTTTCTTCTACACATGTGAGTACCGGAGCCTGTTCCCAAGCAGATTTGGTGAACTGGACCTTCAGTCACAAAGCACCAAAACAATGCATGTTATATCACCAGATTTTAGCAGATCTTTCA
>NW_018128166.1:89032-104293 GCF_001952655.1 Monopterus albus
GACACTTCTTTGATGTTGATGGAAGACACATTGCTAGGGCCACTTCTGTTTCACTGCTGTGTTTCCACCTCAGATGCCGTGCCATTTTACTTTGTGGTTTTTTGCAGTATACACAGTAATGACGCTTGTCCCACTTTCTTTTTTGACCCTTGTGGCAGGTTTTCACTGTAACCACTGTCCTACCCTCTTCCTCATTGTCGCCACTGTCATCAGGATTCCCATCATTGCTGTTTGTGTTGCAGGGGTCTTCTTCAGATGATGGGATATATTCACTTTCCAGGTCAGGAATGGATTCTGACAGAGAGTCATCTGTGGCACAGTCCTCCTGAAAGAACAAGCAGATTAGAATAGTAGTTATTCAAATAATGTACCTATAAAGTTTTGCAGTTGAGCTCCATTGCTGTAGCCCACAACAAAATAAAAAGCATAAATTATATACATACTAATTCCTCTTGTGCCTTCTTTTTTTCTGTTCATCATCTGTAAAATTCAGAGTAAATTTGAAACATATTGACAGTGTTACAGAAAACACCTTTACAAATAAAGCATACATCAGCTTTATTTTCCTGCATAAAGTTGGCATATCTTCAAAGACAATTTAAATAGCTTTAACTTGTGAGCCTCTAAAGAAATAACTCAAAGCAAACATTAGCTTAATAGTTTCACAAATACTAATGCTGGAGAATGAGCCAGAGGACTAAACCAGAATTTAGTTTCAAACCAAAACAACTAACTAGTTTCATAAATTTTACCTGGACAATTTGCAGTGTTTTTCATCGTCTAATTCAGCTTTCACAGTTCTCTCCTCATCGTATCTCTCAGCAGACCGATTTTGGTGCTACCGCAGTCGGTGTGCTGAGAGGCATGCATTTAATGCAACATTAGTTGAAGTTGAGCCTCAAGCTCTAGGTGTTATAAATATTGCTTGATTCCCACCCACTTCTAAGTTGCCCTGTCTGCGCCCTTTTAAAGACACAGGCAGTATTGCATGAATTCAGCTTAAGCAGTATTTCATCAGAGCATGATACATTTAGGGCACAAGCTGGCACACATTTTTCTGACTTTACTCTCTGTATGTGGACATCTTCTGAAACTTAGACAGATCATTCTTTAGGATGAAAGGAGCCTATCCTAGCATTTTCCTTGTGTGGACCACCCAAAAGGCCCACACAAGAAGAAGGTGTTCCGTCAGGAGTTGGCTCGCACAAGTATATAAAGACAAACCCACGCACACAAGTTTTTAAAAACTATTTATGAAAATCAATTTATAAGGTTAAATGCATTTAGGATGATTTTTTAAACAAAAAAGATAAAAACAAAAAACCATGCAGATAGCAGCACCAACTGTTGTTACTACTGCTCCTCAACACCTTCCCAAAGCTTCACAGCCTCTTGCAGATTTACAGAATCCCTGATCAAGTTAGCGTGTGTTTCACTCAAAACTTTCTCCAGGTTCTCAGAATCTTTTAGCTCCAGTAGAATGCTTTCGCAGGCTCCTCTGATCTTCTCCTCAGACATACCGATGTTGTATTTCTCCAGCAACTTTGATGCAGCTACGATGAAGTGGTCTGTCAACACACGTTTCTTCAAACCCTCATAATGCATATTCAGAAAAAAGTGAGGAATCCCATACAGACAGCTGTGATGCTTTTGACTAGTGTGAGATATCCTGCATCCGTAGCAGAGATATTTGTTGCAATCACAAATTGCTACATTTAAGACGAGAGTCACAAGGGACTTTACAGTGTCGGAAAACAGCTTGAACATAGGTCCGTCCAGTTCAAGATCGTAACCCATCTCGACCTCCTCAGTGATTGTGTCAAGATTCGTGAGGGTTGTCCTACTCGGTTGAGGAGACACTTCTCTCTCCTCTGTGTCATCCTTGCTGCTGCTGCGGTTGCTACTGATGCTGCTCTGGCTACTGTCATTGCGTTGCTGGCTGTTGTCTTCCTCCTCCTCCTCTTCTGTTTCCTCCTCTACCTCCTCCTTCTCCTCCTCGCTGCTGCTGCTGACAGGCTGAAGGAGATAATCGAATTCAGGGTCGGTGGTTGAAGCGGTTGAGGGTGGAGGAGTTGAATGTACGGGCTTGAAAGGACTTGTCGTTGTTGTTGCTGGGGCAGAATAATGATGAGAGTTTGGTCCTCAGAGTGGAGTGAATGTTGAAACACCCAGGTCTCTATTTATTCCAGGGACGGATGGGCGGCTGTAAGGCTGGAAGGGTGTGGCTATGCAAACAGGACCTTTTTCAGTACCACTATTTCTTGCTACCCCTGGCTGGCACGAAATAACGAACTAATCTCATCTCCCCATTTGTTGAATATTTCCACCCAGGTTTCGGAGGACATCTTCAGGGTCTGCTGGAATACACCGCATTCCGTGTTGAATCGATACATAGTCATTACGCTGTTTTTATCGCCAGGGGCCTGAACAATCATCTTATAATACCACCGACCTGAAGCAGTGGCTTGCGTTTCCCACACCGCCTTGAATATCCTCGCATTTATTTTCACAGTGCTGGTTTCACTCAACTTCAGCACTTCAGTCAAACAGGGCGTGTTTTCGGGTGCTGCTTCATGAAATATCTCCTTTTCTTATTAGCTGGGTCTTCGTTCTCCTTGTCCTCGTTATCATCATTGCTCGGATCTTCAAAACACTCCTTCAAATATTCAATTACTGTGCATTTTAACACCCCCCAGTCGTTCGCTCTTGCAACTGATAAAAAGACAGCTCGCTCGTGGTGTAATGAAACACATAGCCGAAATACCCCGATTCCAATCTCAATTCACCTTGAAGTAATGTATTAAACTGGTTTGAGTCATACCTTACAAATAGAACTTACTCGGTCATGATTGGGGACCAGTCCTCTAGCACTGCTCCTTTGATTTTGGGCGTTCCGCAAGGTTCCATTCTTGCTCCCTTGTTATTCTTGCTATATATGTCCCCTCTTGCGTCTATTATATCTAGTCATAATGTTTCTTTCCATTTTTACGCAGACGACATCCAAATCTATATGCCTTTGGTACCTCCTGCATTCGGTGCTCTTGCTGCATTGCAGAATTGCATATATGATGTCAAAGTCTGGCTGGCTCAAAATCTTCTCAATTTAAATGAAGATAAAACCGAATATATTGTTATTAGTCCTCACCCAGCGGTGACCATGTCAGATTTAGGCACCTATGCCTCCACATGCTCTAATACGGTCAGGAACCTGGGAGTTATTTTCGACACAAATTTTAACTTTGATTGCCAGATTAAGTCCGTGGTAAAAACGAGCTTTTATCAGTTAAGACTGTTAGCGAAGGTAAAACCATTTCTTTCTCGCACGGATTTAGAGAAAGCCATTCACGCCTTCGGGATGTCCCGGCTTGATTACTGCAATGCCCTCTACGCCGGTTTATCCCAGTCATCGTTGTCCATGCTGCAGTTGGTGCAAAATGCTGCCGCCCAGCTGCTCACTGACACCCGTCGATATGCTCACATTACCCCAATCTTAGCGTCCCTTCACTGGCTACCGATGAAATGGAGAGTGCAATTTAAGATTGTGCTATATGTTTTTAAAGCCTTGTATGGCCTTGCCCCTGCATATCTATCAGATCTTCTATCCAGATATCTTCCTCGGAGATCATTACGGTCGTCCGCCCACCTCGCCCTTGTGGTGCCTTCTTCTCGTTATAAAAAATGGGGAGGTCGGGCCTTCGCCGTGTACGGCCCGGTATTGTGGAACGCTCTGCCATTAGATTTACGCTCTATAACTGAACTAGTCCCGTTTAAATCGGCACTGAAAACATATTTTTTTAAACAAGCTTTTTATTCTTAATCTCTCTAGACTGCTCTTGGCTTTCTATCTTATTGTAGCTTTATTCTAGCTTTTCTGAGGGGTGTCAGCCTGGGCAGGAATTATGCTATAGATCAATGAATGTATATGCCTGTCATATGTCTACTTAGTTGATTTTTATTCTGATATTGATATTTTGATGATTTTGGTTTTAATTTTTTTGATGTAGCACCTAGTGCTCTTTGAGCTGGTAGGTGCTTTATAAATACATTTTATTATTATTATCATTATTATTGAAGAGAGGATGTAGGTGGTCTTTGGATCCTGCAGAGGTGCATAGTGGCTTTGACCATTGACCTAGACCTGTCAAAATCGAGTTTGACAAATGCTGGTATCTATCTTGTGTGTAGCATTGTATAAGAAGTTTACATAATTATCACAGTGCCTGAGAGTAAAGCTGGTGCTATCTGAGTCCATTTAAAAACAAGCGTGAAACAGCGAACACTTCACACTTGCTGAAAAAAATGTAAAAATTTCCTGTTGCTTTTAACATATTTTGGATTTTTTGTTACTCAACTGAAATGTAAAGAATCACAGCCATTTAAAAGTGCCAGTATTGCTAAGCAGTCAGAATCAGGCATTGATAAAATCTGAAAGACACCAAGACTGAAACTAATGATTATTTTCATTACTGATTGCCCTTTCATTTTGACTAATATAGATTAATATTTTTTGTCATACAATTGTGGACAATTACCTTTCACAATTTTTTAGAACTCACAGTACAGTCTTTCTGTGAGCAAAGGGTAAGATTATTTACTTTCCACTGAGTAATTGACATGTTTCAACTTCAAAAGACAGCCGTTCATAGTAGTCATATGGTGATAAAGTTTTTTCTGTACCTTATGCTTTTGTGATTGTGCACTTTCATAGTGATGTTTTGGGATGCAGTGACCTTTTAGAAGTCAGCAGGGCTGTCCAATAAATCCATTTTCCCTGGTGAAACTTCACACTGCTGCACGAGTAATTTACAGTAACACTGACTTGCATTGTGGACAGTCTGTTGCACTTATATTGTCTGACCACAGAATATACAGTACCCTTTATAATGTTTGAGACAAAGACACATCTTCTATTTGCTTCTGTCCTCCACAACTTTAGTAAAAAATATTACATGTGGTAATGTGCACATTCTCAGATTTTGTTAAAGGGTATTTTTCTACACTTTGGTTTTACCATGTAGAAATTACAGCACTGTTTATACATAGTCATCCCCCCATTTCAGGGCACCATAATGTTTGGGACATAGGCACACATCACACACGTGATGTTTTACGTATAGATGAAAGTAGTCATGTTTAGTACTTTGTTGAATATCCTTTGCATGCAGTGACTGCTTGAAGTTTGGGATTCGTACAGTAGATATCACCAGATGCCGGGTATCTTCTCTCCTGACGATCTGACAGGCCTGTAATGTATTGCACTCATCTTTGGCCCATGCTTCTTTCGATAAACAATTCCCACAGCAGCCATACATGCCCAAGATTTTTCTCTAATGTGGAGAAAATTCTTCTGTCATCAGCTGCAGAGGTCTTCTTTGGCCTCCCAGCCCCTTTGCGATTAGTAAGCTGATGAGTGCTCTCTTTCTTCTTAATTATGTTCCAAACTGTTGGTTTTGTTTGGCCTTTGTCTCCAACCATTTTATTCTTCTTTCTCAGTTTCATAATGGCTTCTTTGCAATCACTGGCACAACTTTGATACTTATGTTGATAAACAACAGCAACAGTTTCCAAAGGTGATGGAAAGATTAGAGGAAAGACTAGGTGTAGAGTGCTCTCTTATACTGTACTTCCATTAAACAGCAAACATCTGTAAAGCCATGTGTGCCAAACATTAAGGTGCACTGAAATGGGGGGACTGTGTATAAACATTGCTGTAATTTCTACATGGCAAAACTTTCATAAAAGCTCAGAATGTGCACTTGAGCCACATGTATTTTGCAATTTCAAATCTGAAACAGTGGAATATGGAAGCAGATGGATAATGGATGATTGGTCTCTGTCACAAATAGAATGGGCCGTACTGAACTGGCTGTACAGTTCACCATAAGTCCGGCACAATGCCGTGCCTGTGTTTTATTAATAAGCCAAACATGATGAATACACAGTTTGCTGATGCTGGCTCAGGAGTTGTGAATCACAGTGAATTAATTATGCCAATGCAGGGACTAAGAGATGGTGTGGCCGTACCATAACATAACATACGCAGAGAAAAACACACACACAAAGGGACACATTGCCATGGTAACCTCAGAAGTTTTCACACAGTCCAGATGATGTTTCTTTGTGACAATGCTGTGCATGTGAGAGTCCTTGTGCTACAGTGCAGAAATATCCACTGAAGCATTCTCGCTTCGTCTTCATCTTGTCTGCCTTCAGATGTATGATACAGCCTCCTATAGTGATTTTTCTGTATGTGAAAGTCCAATTTCACACCTCTTTCATTCTGCGGTATGGCTCCGTTTGAGAAGATTTACTTCACATCTGTGCAGCAGAATACAGTGCATACTCACACATACTGTACATTGTTGTAAAAATAACCATTGTATATACTTATCTGATAACTCCTCTTTTGTATTTTATACATGTATAGATTGTTTTTGTGTCTTTTTTCCCCCAAAAGCATGTATTGCACACATACATAATCATACAAAATAAAATGAAATAAATAAAAAACAGTGTTATTGACCAAAGGTGTAGGCTGAAGCTAAAGCGTATCACTAATGGACATTGTCAGAGACCAAGCAGTAAGGCAGAAGACACGGCTTTCAAAGTTCAAAATAAAGGGCTTTTTATTTACCCAAAATCAAAGAAAATACAAAATTAACATCAGATAAATTGGGCCCGAAAAGAGGTCAACAAAAGATAAGGAAACTCAAAATACAGCAAACTGAACTGTCTAATACCTCAACAAAACCAACTGACCTAACAAGTGACACACACAGGGGAACATATATATTGGCTGGCCAAACCAATAACACACACAAAGGGTCAACTAAAGACACTACCAAAACAATCAACTAATAAACACTAAACAGACAGTCTGCTCTCAACTAAATATTTCCTTTAAATATAAAGAAATTAACATAACTTGACAAATAAAGTTCTAACATAAACTACCAACAAATAAACAATAAATTTCTCCCAAACTCCCCCCTTTCTTGTATTGGGCACTTGGTGCAGTCCAGGCCTAGTGGGAGGTATTTAAACCTGCTGCTTCCTCAGTCCAATCTTTTAGCTGAATTGTGTATGTCTAATATAAATTACCCACCCAAGTCCATGGCTGGTGGTGGTTTCGGCCCTCACATGGTGAAGGCCCAAGTAGCCATTTTTATTTCATCAGGAAAACTATTCCACAACTGAACACCTTTATTAGACAACATACTTGGCCTAAAGCTGATTCTGATTCTGACATCAAGTTTGTACATAATTAGAATGAAACTTACTTAACATTGTATTTCCATTACATTAACCACTAGGGGTGTGACAAGATCCCATGCCACAAGATCTCGCAATATTAAAACGTGATGACATTTCTCATCATGTGAAAAACTTTTATGTTAACATTGCTTGAAAGAAACAGAACCTGTGATCTTAATCAGTAACATGTTATACACTGTGCACAACAACTTGGAGTCTGAATCGTGTTGTAAATGTGCAGGATGAGCAACAGCACAGCTCCATTCATCCACCACTATTAATTTGAAAACAACATTTCAATAACAGTGACATGAATATCTGAATCTGGATGTAATAATTGATTAATAAAGTATTTTGACACAGAACACAGAAAGTGACCTCTGAAATGTTAATGCTGAGTACATTTGGAGTACAACCCAGCCATCAAATCACACTGAGTGAATGCACCCTGTGTGGACAAGCCCATTGGACTGGGATCAAAAAAACCTCTCAGCATCAATCCCTTCCTCTTCTGTCTTTTCAGAATATGGCTCTGCTTAAAATTCAATCCCATGCTATCTGCCTCTGCTCTATGTTATCATCTTGTGTACAGACCATTTCTCAGATTTTGCTGACATGTTTCCATTTGTATACACAGTGCATGGAACCACTGGGCATATGCTTGGGAGCTTTAAAGCATCAGAGGCCGGCACTAGTGGATATGATGAGGACTACGTGCTTTATTGAAGTTGTCATGGCAGTAGTTCAGTATTCTACACAAACACTGGCAGAAGGATCAGAGCCTGAGTGCATGTGACACTTCATTGTGCATATGCCACTGCACAGTGCAACTATAGGATCACTGTTTGATTTAGCAGCTTCATCTCCAAAATTTGCAAAATTTGCACTAGCTATATAGTTGCCATACATTTTGGGAAAATGCAGCAGGTTCAAAAAACCTAAGTTATCCTTTAAGTGGCATTGCTTGAATCAGTGTGCTCAATCACTGTCCTTGGTAACACTTATGTAGCTTGATGCATCCATTTTAGGAGACAGTGGAACAGTATCATTGGTCCTGTTTATTGATCATGTGGTGATCTCTTCCAGTCAGATATAACCTCTCAGGGGGGGACCCAGGATGAAATTAGAAGCTACATAGTGGAAAATAAGAATAGTTTGGGTCTAATATAGATCATCAGGCAGCTGAACACCACAAAACAGAACAGGCAAAATAAATATATTCATCACTCAGGTGGCTGTGATCTGCATGATGGAAAGTCAATCTATTCTCAGACTGAATAAGCCAGAGAAGAGCTGATAGTAATGTATGGCTCTCCCAATGAAGCATGCTTCTATGGAGAGGGTGAAATTAGAAAAATACATTTAAAATATCACACAAAAAGACATTAAATCAAATACATCAAAAGTTTCTTTGTTTAGGCATACTTAATCACATTTCATTATTTTACAAGGTTCTGTATTCAAAAATAAAACAATATTTTTTTGGTTCTCAGATTTTTTAACCTCTACATATTAATTAGGGTGGGTGGCGCGGTGGTGCGGTGGTTAGCGCCGTTGCCTCACAGCGAGCAGGTCCCGGGTTTGTGTCCTTTCTGTACGGAGTTTGCATGTTCTCCCCGTACTTGCGTGGGTTCCCTCCGGGTACTCGGCTTCCTCCCACAGTCCAAAGACATGCGGGTTAGGTTAGTGGGTGTCTCTAAATTGCCCGTAAGAGTGCGTGTGAGTGTGTGTGGTTGTTCATCTGCGTGTTGGCCCTGCGATGCACCTGTCCAGGGTGTACCTCACCTTTCGCCCGATTACCAGCTGGGATTGGAGCCTTTCTTACTCAGGTGGATGTCTTGTGAACAGTTCTCCAGTTGATTGCAGTTAAGTGAATACCCTAATCATTTGGCTCAACAGCTGCTGAAAATGTGTAGAAATCAAACGCTTGCTGAGGACACTCATTGATAAAACAAGTTGAAATGCTACTGAGTGATTAGTGACTGAATTTGTTAATATGGTGGACCAGTAAAGAGAAAAACCTAAACCTTCAGATTAAGACAGTCAGTGGCGGTATTCAACTGTAAACAGTTTGTGCTGCTGTGAACCAATTTACTGACTGAACTGCGACACTTTACCTCTGCTGTCAGCATAAACCCTGTATAACATGAAAGAACTATACCACCCCCAACAGAGTTCTTCCTCCCAGCATGTGGGAGCCAGCCTCTGATGCTGAAGTGATGGTTACAGGAAATGCTGTGTCCGCTGTAATTATCCCCTTAGCATGGAACAAGATGCCACCACTTTTGTTTTGCCTCTCATTACCTGATGACTCATACTTTGAGGAAGCACTGTGATACAGGGAACATTGATCAACTGTTAGAAAAAAGGTTGAGGTGGATGGTTAATTGTGCTATTTGTCATGTAGAATCATACTGCAAGTCTTTGAAAGAAAGCGCCGGTGTATGTGGCTTGCCATATGCATCTATTGTGTTTGTGGCTTGTTTTCATGTCTTTTACACTCTTTTCATAATACCTTGTCTACCTTGGTATATGATCGCCTTATCAGTATTAGTGCTTCAATGGAAAAGTTGCTCATCTTCGAGCCAGGAAAACCATCAAAGAGCCTTCCACCATTTCTAGCAGTTGTTCTACCCTATCTTTGTCATTCCCCCTGCGGTCTTCCATGGAGGAAGGGTCGTAGACGGGGAAAGAGAGGAGGGGTGTTGGTGAAGCTTAAGGCCTACCTGGGGCGTTGTCCTGGGTCTGATCTTGACTAATTTATGTTGTGACTGTCCCTTCATGTTGAGCATTCGTAAGGACAGCTACAGATGGCTCCGGCCCACTGTAATGGGCCACTCATTGACTCCTTACCGGCATAGGATTCAATGATG
Source organism: Monopterus albus (assembly GCF_001952655.1). Taxonomy (NCBI): domain Eukaryota; kingdom Metazoa; phylum Chordata; class Actinopteri; order Synbranchiformes; family Synbranchidae; genus Monopterus; species Monopterus albus. Next base: position 99,160 of record NW_018128166.1, read on the forward strand.
TTCTGTGAGGGGTGTAGCTTGGGCTAATTTATGCCCATTGGACCAGGTGTCACACCTACCTACCAGGCGGTCTGTCAGGTCCGCTCAGCACGACCTGCCTCTGTTCCCCTTTCTCTCTCCCGTTCTCTCATCCCGCAGGCTCAGCGACACAGTTGAGATGCATTCACCTGGTAATTTACTCTCTGGGTGTAACGCACAGCTGAAGCACATCCCCTCATTACCTGACTGCTTCCTACTTAAAGCCCTGGCAGACGCTCCTGCCTTGCCAGATCATTGACAATCATACGGTGACAGTAACTATGTTAACGGAGGTTTAACATATTGACACTAAAACGATGACATTTATGGTAAGATTAAGTTTTTATGTTTGATGCGGCCACACGTGTTGGCGATCTTCCCTGCCGTGGTTATCTCCGGCAACCTACTCTGCCTGATGGCAAGTGCTACCTTGCTCACCAGCCCTGTCCTCTGGCTCCTGGTTCCTGCCGTGATTACCTCCGGCGATGCTGCTGGTTACTGTTGCTTGCCTGTCTACTCACCTGTCACCCTGGTCCACTGATCCTCCTGGTTATTGTGTCTCTCCTGTGATCTCACCTGCTGCCAGCTCACCTTCCCATCCTCTGGTTCCTGCTGTTCACCTGTCTGTCCTGGTCCTCTGATCCTCCTGGTTCCTGCCGCTCACCTGCCTGCTTACCTGCCCGCTTACCTGCCCGTCCTGGTCTTCTCAGCCTCCACTACTCAACTCTGGTTTGGACCACGCATAACCCACTGACTTTGTCCTCTCCACCTGCTTCAGTTCTGGCAATAAAGACTTTTGTTTTCCACCTAGCCCTGTGTTTTGCACTTTGAGTCCTCATTCTTTCTCTCACCCCCTGGTGAGGGACACCCCCACCGTAACACAGTCGACTATGAGGATGGCTCTTATTAATGCTAGATCGCTAACGAACAAGATTTTTATTAAAGGATTCTTTTCCTCTCATGGTCTGAATTTTATGCTAGTAACTGGGACTTGGCTGAGGCCCGGTGAATTGGAAACCTTCTCTGAACTCCTTCCCCCAGACTGTACGTTTTTTAACTCTTGAGGATTACAGGGAGAGGTGATGGTGTGGCAACAATTTTTAGAAATTTGTTTGACTGTTGGCAAAGCACAATGGATGCTTATTCCAGCTTTTAAATGCAGCTGTGATAAAGGTGAGCTGTCCTATTTTGTGTGTGGCACTTTATCAGCCTCCTAAATTTAATAAAGATTTTATGTGATTTCTCTGACTTCTTGCTGGAAATATGCCAAGATATGACAAAATTTTATTTTTTGGAGATTTTAATATTTGTATGTGCTACCCAACTGTTAAGGATTATATGAACATTATTGATTCTTTTAATTTAACCTAGTTTGTAAGTGGGCCTACAAATGCTCAAGGCCATACTCTTAATTTGCTGCTTTTGCTTGGTGTCCCTGTCTATGTGACCTGACATTTGTGATGTAAGGATTTCTGATCATTTCCCTAGTTTATTTGATGTTTCAGTTTCTTATTCTATAACTACTTCAGGGCAGGGCAGGCATACTTCTTGTATGCCTATGGGGCGCCGAATGTAAAAATAGCACTTACACTAGTTTTCTCACATTTAGCTGAATGTGACAAGTTTTCTCACATTTAGCTGAATGTGACAAGTTTTCTCACATTTAGCTAAATGTGACAAAGTCTAAATGTAAATGTTAAATATAAATGTAAATGTTAAATGTAAATATTAAATATAAATGTAAATGTTAAATATAAATGTAAATGTCAAATGCCTCAAACCCAGAGTCAGGTGTGGGCGGGGCTGTGTTTGAGGTCTTTGAGTCAGCATCACGGGCGGGGCTGTGTGCTGCGCTGTAATAGGGCAAGGCTGTGGAGCTACTAAATATTCAATTTTACACTTGGCGAGACATTTAACATTTACATTTATATTTAACATTTACATTTAACATTTAGACTTTGTCACATTTAGCTAAATGTGAGAAAACTTTGTTGTTACATTCAGCTAAATGTGAGAAAACGTGTTGTCACATTCAGCTAAATGTGAGAAAACTAGTGTAAGTGCTATTTTTACAAACACCCCATACCCTGCAACGTCACTTGATTACTTCGAAGACAGCTGAATTATTTTCCTATCATGACTTACAGCCTCATATTTCATTGGGTGCCGGTCATGAGACTAGATGAGTTATTATCTCGGTTTAGTTCTACTTGCACTGATATTCTTGACTGGTTGCTCTTTTTAGAAATAAAAGAGCCAGAATTAAGTCTGAACCTTGGCTAAACGAGAATACCTGTTCACTTAGATTATTATGTAGGCGGGCTAAGCGAAAATGGAAAAAAGATCATCTTCATGTTTCGCTGGACATTTAAAAAAATGTTTAAGAGACTACTACCAAAGTGCTGTCAAAATTGCTAGAGTCCAATGTTTTTCCAGCCTTATTGTGAATAAGTGTCATAGGCCCAAGGTGTTGTTCAGCACCATAAAAGCGGTCTTATATTCATCTAGTGTTGCTTGGACGGATGTATCCCCTGCTACTTGTAATGAGTTTCTTCAATTTTTTGTAGATAAAATTGTTATGATCAGGTCCCAAATTGGTGTTTCTGCTCTGGGCCCTTCTGTTTCTCTTATATGCTCAGCTGTTTTTGACAGGTGTGAGCCTATTTCATTAAGTTTTCTTATGAAAGTAGTTCAGCATTTGAAAACTACTCATTGTCCTTTGGACATTATGCTGGCAGCTCTGTTTAGAAAGGTTTTTCATAGTATTGGATTGACCATTGCTAATCTTGTTAACAGCTCTTTGGTTCTGGGACATGCAGCAGTTCAACCAGTTCTTAAAAAACCCTATCTTGATATTACGGTTTTATCGAATTTTAGACCAATTTTTAAATTACTATTTCTGTCCAAGATTCTAGAGAAAATGGTGTTTATACAGTGACAGGCTTTTCTAGAGAAAAATGGGAAAGTTCCAGTTTGGTTTTAAGACACACCATAGTACTGAATCAGCGCTGTTGTGGGTATTTAATGATCTTTTGATGACTGTGGATGAAAGAAATGCTGCTATTTTGATTTTCTTAGATCTTTAAGATGCTTTTGACACAGTGGACCATTGTATTTTTTTGGCCCTCAGCAGTCTGTAGCATTCCATGGTGTTGCTCTTAAATGGTTTGAATCATATTTGTCTGATAGGAGTTTTTCTGTATACATTGATGATTTCTCTTATTTTGTTGTTCCTCTGAACTGTGGTGTTCCTCAAGGAACCATCCTTGGGCCAGTCCTCCTTTTTTTGTATTTACTTCCCCTAGGATAGATTTTCATGAAATATGGATTGTCTTTTCACTGCTACGCAGATGATATTCAGATCTATTTGCTGTTGAATGTTAAGAGGAGAAACTCAATGCAGACCCCGATGGACTGCCTGAGGGACATTAAAACATGGTTATCACATAACTTCTTACATATTAATGAAAGTAAGACAGAATGTGTTTAAATTGGTAACTCAGGTTTTCAAATCCTGATATTCTTAGCCCATTGGCTCCTTATCTAAGGCCTCATGTGAAGAATCTTGGGGCGGTATTTGATAGTGCTCTTAAGCTGGATGAACAGATAAAATCTGTGGTCAAGGCCAGCTTTTTTCAGCTGAGACTACTGGCTAAGGTTAAATATTTTTTCTTTTAGTGATGTTGAAAAGGCAGTTCATGCCTTTATTAGTTCTAGACTTGATTATTGTAACGCACTATATACTGACATTTCTCAAGCTTCATTATCTCGGCTCCAGTTGATCCAAAATGCAGCTGCTCATCTTCTGACTAATACACGGCGTCATGAACATATAACCCCAGTTCTTGCCTCACTCCATTGGCTTCCTGTTTGTTTTAGGATTGATTTTAAATTGTTGATGTACTGTTTGTTGTTAAGGCTGTGCATGGTCTAGCACCTTTGTATATATCTGACCTTGTACATTTTTGTGCTCCACAGAGGACACTTAGGTCTTACAATCAGTTGTTCATGGATGTACTCAAGTCCAGACTAAAACACTGGGGAGACTGAGCTTTTGTGTATGGGCTTCTGTACTGTGGAATAGTCTGCCACAGGATATTAGATCTGCTCCTAACCTGACTGTTTATTGATCACTCCTTAAAACTCACTTGTATTCACAGGCCTTTAACAACATTTCTGCATTGTGCATTTTTGCTGTTATTCTTTTATTGTGTATGTGCGATTTATCTGGTTTTATTTTCTGTTTTACTGTAAAGCACCTTGTAACTTAGGTTTAGAAAGGTGCTATATAAATAAATTTTGCTTGCTAGTGTGACTCATTTCTGTGTGAATGTTAGACTTCTAATATTGGTCCTGGGTTTAATCAAGTTTTATAAAAAATTTTGACCAACCTGTGGAGAAGGTCTGCAGTGGGATAAATCATTTTATGAGCCTCTAGTTTGACAATGGTAAACTGAGAGTAATGCCTGTCAGAATTAGGAATGCACCGTTTGCAACTTTCTGGGCTGATTCCGATTTTTGATTTTTATAAAAGTCTGACCTAATGATTCTGATTTTGGCTGATTCTGATTTTCTTTCTTTGTAATCACTGTCACTGACAGCATACAAAGACTCTTTGGTACTTTAATGAAAAATTAAAATCTAATAAAAATATAATATTGAAGTGCAATATTTTTTATTTCTCCAAATATAAACAGGTGCAAAAGGTAATAGAAACAGAAGAATGTCTATTACTACTGAGCACACAGTTCTTTTTGAAGTGTGTGTAGTTTGAATTTGCTGTAATTTACAGTGGTGTGAAAAAGTGTTTGCCCCCTTACTGATTTCTTATCTTTTTGCATGTTTGTCACACTGTAATGTTTCAGATCGTCAAACAAATTTATATATTAGTCAAAGATAACACAAGTAAACACATCATGCAGTTTTTAAATGAAGGTTTTTATTATTAAGGGAAAGCAAAATCCAAAACTATATGGCCCTGTGTGAATAAGTGTTTGCCCCCCCTGTCAAAACATAACTTACCTCTGGTTTATCGCACCTCAGTTCAATTTCTCTAGCCACACCCATGCCCGATTACTGCCACACCTGTTCGCAATCAAGAAATCACTTAAATAGG
>NW_018128166.1:105208-107856 GCF_001952655.1 Monopterus albus
AGAGAAATTGAACTCAGGTGCGATAAACCAGTGTTTTGACAGGGGGGCAAACACTTGTTCACACAGGGCTCTATAGTTTTGGATTTTGTTTTCCCTTAATAATAAAAACCTTCATTTAAAAACTGCATGATGTGTTTACTTGTGTTATCTTTGACTAATATATAAATTTGTTTGACGATCTGAAACATTACAGTGTGACAAACATGCAAAAAGATAAGAAATCAGTAAGGGGGCAAACACTTTTTCACACCACTGTACCACAGGTTGGATACACTGTACATATACATACATTTGGACATAGTTTGCCCTTTCTCTGAGGTGTTTCTGTAGCCTCTTCTGTGTGCTATTTGTTCACCATGCTCTTCCAACACGAATGAGCATGTGCTGGGTACAGACACGAGCACAAGCTTCGCTTGAGGTGCATGCAAGGTGCAAGCTGCACACACTGCACTTTTGGGCTGTGCCACTATATGTGTGATGTAGACTGTAGTACCTCTAAATCTAATCAGTGCAAAATCGGAACTCTCAGAGTGATCGGCCGGTCACCGGTCAAGACCATTCATGCTGAAAACATTTCTCCACTGATTGATTGGTGCATCTGTATTTCCAATATAATGATTGTTTGGTTGATAACTTAACCCATCCCATTAATACGGCACAATTTTTACAAATGCATTTAAAATATTGCATCATTTACCATGGATTTCACATTTGTATAAACCATTATTACACTGTAATTGATAGGTTAATAACTGCTGGTTACAAACTGCAGGGAATTTGAAACAGGGCTGAAATTTGAGATATTTAAGCAACATCCTGTGAAAACCCAGTTGGCTGTAGCTGACATTGCTGTCATTTCCATGAGTCAACCAATTGTATGGACATGCCTGCTTGAGTTTCAGACATGAATTTAATGACTTTCAATATAACCAGTATTATGTTAACACAATGAAATGGTGGCAGGGATACTGGAGGGAAGACATCATTATTCTTGGTGAGGATCCCACTATGCGGTATACACATTTCTTTTGCATTTCCATGTGAGCTATGTTGGTACAGTCTCTCTGTGTGATGGCACTATGGTGCAGTCTGATCTGTGCCATATGAAAGGATTAGCCATGTACAAAAGACTGATGAGGGAGAATCCACACCGGATTAGTCTATCTTCCACATGAAACATGTAGACAGCACCTTTTGTCTTTTGTCTGGAAGTAGTTACTGTAGCATCGGGGGTTTACCTCCTGATTCAACACTGGGGTGCACAGGTCAGCTAGCAGTGGGTCTGCCTACAGTCTCTCAGCATGTGCTTTTTTCTCTCATGAACACTCCTCGTCCACAGGGACAGGGGGCTGAGCAGAGCAGGGTTCACAGCTTTAGAAGATTATTTTTAAGGAGGAGCTACATGAGTTAACATCATGCCTGTGGCAATCACTTATGCCTGAAGTGCACTCAAGTGACAGCAGGTCAGTCAGTGATCCTTCATCAGCCCACATTCCCACATTATAGTAGGTGCAATAGTAACAGGGTAACTGATTTCACTGGTTTAAATCAGTACCCAGTGCATTTTCAGAAACTGAAGTCAATACCTTTTATGTACATGGGGGGAAAATATCTGAAACAACTAACCATCACTATAATTTTAAGCAATTAACAGTCTTACCAAGTTCTAGCAAGCAAGTGTTGATTTCACAGACTATAACGTGATTGTCATCTGTAAATTTACTCAGGTGTGGCTAATTACAGCTACTTCTGGAAGTTGGGGGAACAACAGCAAACAAATACCGTTCTCTGTGGTATCTGTACTTTTTACACTTGGCCAGAGATAACTGATAATTGATGTCATTTTTAGACTGCTAGCTAGCAGCTAATTAACTTGGTAGGCCAATGTCAGTGAACAGAATTGTCAAAATTTTATCAGTTTACTTCTAAGCACATCATATCTTCATTTCAAATTTACAGGACTAATAAAGTCAGGGCTGTTGTGCAGTTGTTCTGTCAGTACTCAGTACAGAGCTTAATGGAGTCATTCAGTCCAATTTATGAACAGTTTGCCAATATTACCACAGTTACCCAACTATGCAGCCGTCATCACTAAATGTTAAGCCACATGTAGCTCTTTCCCAAGTAATGTCAAGCATAAAAGTAATATTTTAATAAATGCAAAAGAGCAATGCAATCCAACAATACTGATTTCCATTATTCTGTTTGTGTAAAAAAAATATTTGTGACTGTACAAGGTACAGTGCCTTGCGAAAGTATTCGGCCCCCTTGAACTTTGCAACCTTTTGCCACATTTCAGGCTTCAAACATAAAGATATAAAACTGTAATTTTTTGTGAAGAATCAACAACAAGTGGGACACAATCATGAAGTGGAACGAAATTTATTGGATATTTCAAACTTTTTTAACAAATAAAAAACTGAAAAATTGGGCGTGCAAAATTATTCAACCCCCTTAAGTTAATACGTTGTAGCGCCACCTTTTGCTGCGATTACAGCTGTAAATCGCTTGGGGTATGTCTCTATCAGTTTTGCACATCGAGAGACTGAAATTTTTGCCCATGCCTCCTTGCAAAACAGCTCGAGCTCAGTGAGGTTGGATGGAGAGCATTTGTGAACAGCAGTTTTCAGTTCTTTCCACAGATTCTC
>NW_018128166.1:108702-110745 GCF_001952655.1 Monopterus albus
GGGGCTGAATAATTTTGCACGGCCAATTTTTCAGTTTTTTATTTGTTAAAAACGTTTGAAATATCCAATAAATTTCGTTCCACTTCATGATTGTGTCCCACTTGTTGTTGATTCTTCACAAAAAATTACAGTTTTATATCTTTATGTTTGAAGCCTGAAATGTGGCAAAAGGTCGCAAAGTTCAAGGGGGCCGAATACTTTCGCAAGGCACTGTATACTTGTACTGAATTACTGAAAACATTTCGAGCACTGCTGTATTTTGAACTCAGCATTTGAGAATGTGCAAGCCTGTGAAAGTGTCTGTGCCAGAGATTTTGAAAGTGTACAAAACAAGTTTTGAGTTTTGTTTAGTTTGCAAATCAGAATTTGAGAGTGCCTGGTGTGGATCCAACAAGTTATGGACAGGGTGGCCAGACTGGAATACATACTCAGAGAGGGGTGGCACATTTTAAATACGTGTAAAAAGTAAAGGAAACCCCTAGTTCTATGAAATAATAAACAATACATTATCAAGAATATTGTTTTTTTGTGCAAAAATGAGACACACATAGTGATTTCTTTAGCTAACTTTGGCAGTGTTCGGTATTTACTTACTTAGACCAATATGATAATCACTTTTATTGGCCAAGTATGTTACATACAACAAATTTGTCTCTGGTACATGTTATGGTGAAGGACTTAGGAGACGCAGTATTTTTATGTTGCTTTATTCACCATTGGCATATCTGCATGCATACTTCTTCTCTACCCTGTCTGACCGTTCTACTTCTCCTCTTTTGACTATCTGTCTACCTGCACTGCCCCAGCGACACCTCTGGTGCTCAAGGTAACTACAGCTATATGCTATTGCAAGCATGAACACAACAACAGGTAGTGTTTGTTTTAGTACATGGGTTAAGAACATCCCCACTGTATGTTTAACAGAGCAGATGCTTTATTGTAATGTTATAAACAGTACTACTGCAATGAAATAAACCACCATAACCTAAGTTACTGAACTCTAAATGAATACATTAATTGTGCATTAACCACATAGTTCCATAAGCACAATAAATTGTACTGTAATAGCAGAATAAGGTACTTTAACCCATTTACAACTTAGTTTGAAAGGCACTTAAAGTTCAATGACTGCAATTCACAATACGTACCATTACTCAATTCACCTTTTAATTAACAAAATAGGACAGTGCCTTAACCCTCCATGCTTACTACTACATGAACTCATTTCATCATATAATCTTTTGTCCAAGGTGGTGGTTGTCTTTCTCTTTTCAGGAGAGGTTGTGTCAATGTCTGTGTTTGTTCAAGATTTCCTTCTCCTCTCTCTACCCTCGTGTGTTTCCTCTGGGTACACTGGGCAAGCTGAAAGGCGCGCTGCATTCCATCTTTTTCCATCACTGAGAATAAAGGAGCTCAAACCAGTCTGCCGCTGTACCGACAATGGATCACTGTACTGCATCTCTCCTTTGCCCACCTGAAAAGGTTTTCGCACCCAACAGTGATCTTGGTCGGTTTTGCATGTCTGTTTTTGTTCATGTAAAGCGCACTCTTGGTCTGTTGCCGAGCAACTCTAGCCTTGACATGACCATACTTTCCTTTGTCCTTAGCCGGAGGTAGGACGTTGAGTTTTGTCCTCATTGGTCTACCTCTGAGGAGCTGGAAAGGGGTTTCCCCAGTTGTGGCGTGAGGTGTAGCTCAGTAGCAATTGAGCATGTCAATCACTACAGCCTTCCATGGTTGCTGAGTAGCTTGCACTGTTTGAATAGCATCCTTTAACACTCTGTTAAAGCGTTCCACACACCCATTAGCCTGAGGACGATACACACTTGTTTTAATGTGTGTAATGCCACGTTCTTTCAGAAAGTCAGCGAAGGCCGAAGACGTAAACTGAGGACCATTATCAGTCGTTATGGTACAAGGGTTTCCCTTATGTGCAAACACAGTATTCAGGAATGTCAGGACCGTTGCAGTCGTAGACGTGGGATTGAATGCCACGTCCTGCCATTTACTGAAGTAGTCAACTAGTGTTATGGCAAACCTGCA
>NW_018128166.1:113284-116281 GCF_001952655.1 Monopterus albus
CGCAGCCATAGCTTCCAAACAGCCAATGACAGGTAAGTCACCTTTTGCATATGAAACCAGTTTAACTTTTGAGTCTCTTAATGAGCAGTGTATGGAATATTGCTTGTATACTGCTTCTGGTAGGATAGATACAGCAGCTCCAGTATCTACGATTAATTCCAGGACCTGGGAATTTCCTTGTGGTGCTTCAATGTTAATTTGACAGGTGATTTTATCAAACACTGCAGCCACCAACTTCATATCATCAACACACAGTACTGTTAGTTCGGGCACTTCAACTTCTCTCACTACAGCCACATTAGATTAGCATACTTTAGCAAAATGTCCCTTTTTCTTACAGTTGTCACATGTCACTTTAGTAGCTGGACAGTTTCTATCATTAGCCAGATGCTTATCAGATCTACATCTGAAACAATGGCATTGATGTTGTTTGCTACTTGCCTGTTTACTTTGCACTTCAGCTTTGGTTTGAGGTGGTCGCGCACCTCTTTTCCCACGAAAACGTACATTTGCAGCACCCACCGCCTGTACTGGTGTAACTGGGACTGTATTTGCAGAAGAGAGCAGAGTAGCATTTTTAACTGCTGCCTCCACTTGACAAGCAATGGTCAGTGCTTTATCCAGAGTAAGACCTTCCTCCAGATCATCTTACGTCCGGCCATGCGTCTCCCATAGCATTTATCACTAGCATGTACAGTGGTGTGAAAAAGTGTTTGCCCCCTTACTGATTTCTTATCTTTTTGCATGTAGTAACATATTGGCTCACTGTTTTATCAGCACGTTGCACTCATTGCCTGAATGTGTGTCTGCAGGCTAACACATTAACTTTAGGGACAAAGTGTTTTTCAAGCGCAGCTATGGCTTCCTCAAACGTTGTAACTTTGTCCATTAAGGGAAAACAAAATCCAAAACTACAAAGCCCTGTGTGAATAAGTGTTTGCCCCCTAAACCTAATAACTGGTTGGGCCACCCTTAGCAGCAACAACTGCAATCAAGCGTTTTCGATAACTTGCCATGAGTCTTTTACAGCGCTGTGGAGGAATTTTGGCCCACTCATCTTTGCAGAATTGTTGTAAGTCAGCCACATTGGAGGGTTTTCGGGCATGAACTGCCTTTTTAAGGTCATGCCACAGCATCTCAATTGGATTCAGGTCAGGACTTTGACTAGGCCACTCCAAAGTCTTCATTTTGTTTTTCTTCAGCCATTCAGAAGTGGACTTGCTGGTGTGCTTTGGATCATTGTCCTGCTGCAGAACCCAAGTTCGCTTCAGCTTGAGGTCACAAACGGATGGCCGGACATTCTCCTTCAGGATATTTTGGTACACAGCAGAATTCATGGTTCCATTTATCACAGCAAGTCTTCCAGGGCCTGAAGCAGCAAAACAGCCCCAGACCATCACACTACCACCACCATATTTTACTGTTGGTATGATGTTCTTTTTCTGAAATGCGGTGTTACTTTTACGCCACACATAATGGGACACACACCTTCCAAAAAGTTCAACTTTTGTCTCGTCTGTCCACAGAGTATTATCCCAAAAGTCTTGGGGATCATCAAGATGTTTTCTGGCAAAACTGAGACGAGCCTTTATGTTCTTTTTGCTCAGCAGTGGTTTTCGTCTTGGAACTCTGCCATGCAAACCATTTTTGCCCAGTCTCTTTCTTATGGTGGAGTCATGAACACTCACCTTAACTGAGGCAAGTGAGGCCTGCAGTTCTTTGGATGTTGTTGTGGGGTCTTTTGTGACCTCTTGGATGAGTTGTCGCTGCGCTCTTGGGGTAATTTTGGTTGGCCGGCCACTCCTGGGAAGGTTCTCCACTGTTCCATGTTTTCGCCATTTGTGGATAATGGCTCTCACTGTGGTTCGCTGCAGTCCCAAAGCTTTAGAAATGGCTTTATAACCTTTTCCGGACTGATAGAGCTCCATTATTCTCTTTCTCATTTGTTTTTGAATTTCTTTGGATCTCGGCATGATGTCTAGCTTTTGATGATCTTTTGGTCTACTTCACTTTGTCAGGCAGGTCCTATTTAAGTGATTTCTTGATTGCGAACAGGTGTGGCAGTAATCAGGCCTGGGTGTGGCTAGAGAAATTGAACTCAGGTGCGATAAACCAGTGTTTTGACAGGGGGGCAAACACTTGTTCACACAGGGCTATATAGTTTTGGATTTTGTTTTCCCTTAATAATAAAAACCTTCATTTAAAAACTGCATGATGTGTTTACTTGTGTTATCTTTGACTAATATATAACTTTGTTTGACGATCTGAAACATTACAGTGTGACAAACATGCAAAAAGATAAGAAATCAGTAAGGGGGCAAACACTTTTTCACACCACTGTAGTTGTCGAAGAATTTTTGCCATATTGCAAATGGTATCGGCGGTTCCCCGGCGTGATGTAGAAAGGGCGGTGGACTCGGCACTGAAGTGCTCATCCTCGTTGCCAATTTGTTATGGTGAAGGACTTAGGAGACGCAATACTTTTATGTCGCTTTATTCACCATTGGCATATCTGCATGCGTACTTCTTCTCTACCCTGTCTCACCGTTCTACTTCTCCTCTTTTGACTGTCTACCTGCACTGCCCCAGCAACACCTCTGGTGCTCAAGGTAACTACAGCTATATGCTATTGCAAGCATGAACACAACAGTACAGAACCAGGCAACTTACACACATTGATGACAGTACTGTCCCTGCAAGGCACTGACCTGGCCAATGGGAGCAACTTGGGGTTCAGTGTCTTGCCCAAGGACACTCTGACTGGGGAGAACAGGAATCGAACCGCTGACCTTGCGGTTAGGGGATGACTGCTCTCCTGAACCACAGCTGCCCCATTTCAATTTTAAAGCAACAGAAAAATGTTGTGTATTTAAGGCAACAATTTATCGTTGTTTTTCACTTGTCATTAATTAATACTGACATACATCACATTTTAACTGGCAGGAGTGGCACCCCTTGGCTCTGCTCATGGCACCGGTACGTATTTGTAACAACAGA
>NW_018128166.1:116303-127136 GCF_001952655.1 Monopterus albus
TGCTGGTTGCTCAAATTATCTGTTATGCTCACAATTCTGTCCTCCTGCTAACTACTGTAGAGTTGAATCACTGTCTCAACAAACATAAAATATTATATTAAAATTTTTTTTGCTGTTCTTATGTGTTACATTATATAGGGGTTTCTTTTTTGCTCACTGAGAGTAATTCCTCAGCACAGTTCTTCAAACTGTTCCCTTCCCATCCAACCACCCTCCCTCCCCTAGGCTTTACTTTCTGTGCCACACACAAGACAGATCTATCAATCAGCAGAACACACATCTACTGACAAGGCAGTGAGTGAGAACATCTAATTGTGCCAGTACACATATTGCTATAACAGAATAAAATAAGATGAATGATGTGCCTCCACTCTGATGTGCACACTAGATAAGCTTGAATTCCAAATTAAGCATTTTCATTTAGAGACTGTGGGCTTTTTGTAATTTCCTCATGTTCATTTAGTTGATCCTATTTTAGTGGCTTTGTTATAAGTGTACATTGTGACAAAAGTTATGATAAGGCAGAATGTTGAAAGTTTTTCAAAACAGTTTCATTTCCTAAATGTCATTAGTTCAGCAGAGATGAACTTATGAGAAGACAGAGCCATACCACAGGCATGATAAAATAAAAAAACTACTATGACTTCTATAATTGTAAACTGTAAATGTAACTTTTCAGATCTTGCAAAAATTCATGTTGGGACTGTTGATTCCATCAGTCATTGATTTTTTTCCATACTTTTCATTGTCCAAAATTCTGCTGATTAGTCTACTGATGTGTGTGGGTAATAGACTCCAGTTACTGATTGTAAAGGATTTGCAACTAACCTTTAAATGTGATGACTTTGTTTTAACTTGATCAATTTCTGTACTTTCTGTGCCATTAATGTGGCAGACTGTAAACAAAGGGTTGCAAAGCCTCCATTTATGTAGATGTTAACATCTCAAATTAATCTTTGAAGTTAGAATTTTAACCTCCGAATCACTGTTTCAATTTAAATCAAATGTGCTATAGTACAGAGCTGTGGTAATATTTTATGATTTATTTTGATTGCACTGCCTCAAATGTAGCTGAACTCATGCACCATTTCTTTCTTTCTCTTTGCCTCTTTTATTTTACAGTGAATTTTGACCACTTCCAGATACTGCGGGCCATTGGGAAGGGGAGCTTTGGAAAGGTAATGTAACCTTCCACCTGCACCTCTGCGCCTTCCATTCCCCAGCACAGTCATTATCTCCCTTACAGAATCAGAGTAAACCAGGCAAAACAGGTTGTGAAGGATTACACTTTCATCTTCATAATATTATGGTACCTAAAAGTACCATAGTAAATAATTTGTCTATTTAAATAATAGTTAGAAACACAGCTTATGTAATTATTTCTTTCAAGTCACTTAGAGGAGAGCCAATTTACTTTGCTTCTCACACCAGTGAACCTGTTGGGAGTTTTGACCCCACATCTCCATTTAATTGCACTGCAGCACATTAATGTGGCTGCATTTGTCATCATGCTCAGTGGTTGGGCTGAATACAGTGGGGAGGACAACTTGGCTTGTCTCTGTGTGGGTGCTGTATATTGTGAAATTAAATTACTGCAGCTCTTTTCAGCCTTGTCTCAGGTGCCAATATTGTCACTGGTAACCCCTGCTGATAAAACAGACATTTAGGATTAACTTGTGGGCCATTCATTAGTTGAAATATTCCTTTGTGTCCATATTGAATGTTGTATGAGACTTCAGTAATGAATTCAGGGCTGTGTGTGTGTGTGTGTGTGTGTGTGTGTGTGTGCGCGTGCGCGTGCGAACACACAACTGGGCTCCAAAGATCAGAATGGTTTATCTTCATTTTGAATCCCAAATATCATGGCTAATATTTGTTCATTATACTCGTGTCTGTGCATGCCTTTTGGAAATTCTCTCTGCTTTGCTCTTCTAAAAGCACAATCTTTTTCCAAAAACATGTCCTTATGTTATATGGAAAGTCATTGCCCAATACTGAATACATTACCATGTGAATTTATGTATTTATTTGTTTTAGACATTTTCATGGCTGCTGCTTTAGGCAAGACAAGCCAATTGCTTCATCCATGAGGCTGGAGAAACTGGTATGGTTGTTGCCTGCTTCCAGTTATGCAGCATCTTTAGCACATTCATGTTCACTCATACTTTTGTCCATGCAAATTCTCAGTCATCCAGGCCATAGTATGCTGAAAAAAGGTGAAGGTTACAAAAAAGATGAAGGTCACAGCTGCATTGGCCAGTGCCAAACTCCCACCCTCAAACCTTACCCCTGAGGATAGCAGGGCCTTGGCTGCCTTTGAGAAGGATGAAACCATAACAATCCTTCCAGCAGACATAGGCAGATGTACAGTAGTCCTTAACTCAGCCAACTATCAGACCAGAGCTTCTAACCTCCTCAGTGACAACACCATCTATGAAGCACTGAAGAGGAACCCCCAGTGTTTACAGAAGCTGGAGAAGGAGGGAGTTATTGACCAGCAACTATACTACAGACTATACCCTGGGGAAGCCATCCCTTGCATTTATGGCCTACCCAAAAAACACAAGGAAGGAGCCCCACTCAGACCCATCATCAGCAGCATCAACTCTATGACATACAACATAGCCAAACATGTGGCCACCGTTCTGGCTCTTATGGTGGGAAACACATAACACCACATATTAAACTCTCAGAATTTTGCTAAGAAAGTCAGACAACTGCAGCTGGACCAGGATGAGACCATGGAGACCATCACTCTGGTGTGATGATATATCACATCCTTGTTCATGTGCGTCCCCACCACAGAGGAAGTCAAGGTGATGAAGAAGAGAACGCTCATCAATAGGACTAACCTCACCCCAGACCAAGTATGCACCCTTCTGGAACTCTGTTTAAACCCACTTCCAGTCTAAGGGGCACTTCTATAGGCAGAAACACGGTTGTGCTATGGGCTCCCCTGTGTCTCCAATAGTTGCCAACCTGTACATGGAAGAATTTGAGGACAAAGCCCTGTCTTCCTTCACTGGAATAGCTCCCAGCCACTGCTTCCGCTATGTGGACAAGACATGGGTTAAGATCAGGATCCAGGATTCAACTCTGCATATCAACTCTGATCCAAGCATATCACCTCTGTGGATATCAACATCAGGTTCACTTGTGAGGATGCCACAGATGACTGTCTGGCCTTTTTTGACTGTGCGGTCCACATAGACGGAAACCTTAAGGTGGAAGTATATTGGAAACCTACACACATGGACCAATACCTTCTTTTTGACTCACCCCACCCACTGCAACACAAACTGGGAGTTATCAGAACCCTAAATCACAGGGCCTAGTAAATGCCCGCAACTGCAGAAGGGATCAAGAAGGAGGAATTATACATCTAGAATTCCCTTAAGGTTTGTGGATACACCAAGTGGGTATTCACCAATACAAGGAAGAGGAGAAACCAGAAACAAGAGGGGATAACACTGTGATCCCTTATGTGGCTGGTTTGTCAGAGAAGCTGAAAAGGATTTTCTGCAACCACAATATTCCAGTCAATTTTAAGCCAGAGAACACTGGCGACTGGTCCATCCGAAGGACAAAACACCCAGACACAGAGTGATGTGGTGTGTGCCATTAAATATAGTCAGGAGTGTAATGACCTATACACTGGGCAAACAAAACAGCTGCTGCACAAGCACGTGGCCCAACACACAAGGGCCAACCCCAGTGGACCAGAGTCAGCAGTCCACCTCCACCTGAAGGATAAAGGGCATTCTTTTGAGGAAGTTTGATTCCTCTCCAGAGAACACTGCTTGTTTGAGAGAGGAGTCAAAGAAGCAGTTTTTATCCAAATAGATCACCCCTCTTGTAATACCTGTTATACCCCAGTTCTTTAACTGAACAGATCTGAATGAAGACAGAGTCCAACTTGCTTTATTTTAGTGCTGGTTTATTTTAAAAGCCACAGTAAAAGTTACAGAAACACAACCCGGGTAGCTCCCTGCTCCAGACAACTGCTGGAAGAACGCCTTACACAAAAAGATATAAAAACCCACATCACGAGTTGGAGACAGTCCGGCATCTCCTTCTCATATCTTATGCTCCGCATGCTTCGAGCACTAGTCATAACAAAATGAAGAATTCCATGTGTCTGTATGTTGTATAGGTGATGTGTAACTAAAACATTCATTCAGACATAATTCTTACACAAGATTAATACAAGAAAATAACTGGTGTCAAGGTACACTTCTCAGAATCAACATTATCTTCTAACCTTGAAGCAGAGCACACATGAGCAGACTTTGAATCTTACTAAACTGCATTAATAACACATTAAAGTCTAACACATTAATGTCTAATAATTATCTGACTAATTTATTAATTTCTAACAAATCCCCCCTTTTGACACGATTTTTATTGTCAACCTAAATCAAATGTCCCTATTGTCCCCAGATTAGACATCCAAGGAGGAGAGGTTTTCAAATCAGCGCTGATCTCATTTACTGTCCATCCAGCTGGATCCTCAGCTGGAGAACAATGTGTCTTGTGGATCCAGTTACTTAGCTTGTTCTCAGTGAGCCACAGTTTAACACAGTGTGTGGTAGTTTCTGCTACCTTGTAAGGTCCTTTCCAACGTGGCTCTGACCAGTGAAGTTTATGCACCTTTCGATAGACCCAGCTGTCCACTGCAGCTGGTCTTGGTTCCTCAGGTTGGTTCCTGCTCAGCATGCTGTAAAAGAAGATTTGTTGAATCTCTAGACATAACAGTTAGAGGACAGGGCATCTTTCTCCCTGTCAGGATTTCATGTTGGCTTACATTAAGTGTCGTATTCGGAGTGGACCTGAGGTTGAACAATACAATAGGTAGAACTTCAACCCAGGTTAAGTTAGTGTCTGCGCAGACTTTCGTGAGCCCTTCTTTTATGGTTCTGTTTGCACACTCAACAAACCCTTGAGAGGTTGCATGATAGACAACCCCAAGCTTGTGTTTTATCCCAAACATCTGTTCAACCAGACGTAGATCATTGTTTGAGAAGTGTGTTCCATTATCAGATCTGATAATCTCAGGTACCCCAAACCGGGGATCACTTCCCTAGTGAGCCACTTATTTACCTCTTTACCTGTCTCTGTTTTTGTGGGTACCTCTACCCATTTGGAAAATGGATCCACACAGACAAGTAAATATCGTTTTCCTTCAACTCTTTTGTCACCTCTCATATGTGTGAAATCAACAACAATCTCTTTCCAGGGAGCATCTGGAACTGGAAATCCCCCTAGCCCCACCTTCAGCATGGTTCTGGGGTTGAACTGGTTACATGTCTCATGTTGCAACAAAGTACTTGGTGATATCCCTCAAATGTGGATGCCACCAGTTTTGAGAGATCAGACCATTCATCTTGGCGCTTGCACAGTGTCACACAGCAAACTCAGTAGTCCTGCCGGGGCTACTATTTTACCTTTGTGGTTTCTCCACAGTCCTGTCTGATCCTTAGACACTCCTTTGCCTAGCCACGCCTGCTTTTCAGTAGGAGCAGCTTTATTCTGTATTTCCCTGATACTTTGCAAGCTCAACTCTGTCTCACAAACATCACCCCCTTTTGACTCATCTGTTTAGCTCCCTGAGCTGGACCTTCTGGGTCCTGAATGCCTGTTTTAGGCTCCTTAAACTTTGACCCCTTAGGCCTGGGTCCTGTCTGTACTGAGCTTCCAAAGCTCTGACCCCTTAAGTTCTGGATCCCTTTCAAAACTGAGCTCTCAACACTCTGACCCTGTAGGTCTTAGATCTCTTTCATAGCTCCCTGAGCTACCTGATAACCAGCTGCTACCTTGGCAGCCAGATCCACTGCATTATTACCCCTGTTTATCTTGAGTCTGTGTTCTCTGATGTCCCTTGCACTTGATAATTGCCACCTGCTTTGGTAGCAACAATGCTTGATCTAATTCCAGTAACTGCTGCAAGTGTTTTACTGGATAGCCAGTTGAAGTCACAAAACCTTTTCTTCTCCAGTGGCACAAGTCTACATGTACTGCCTGTACTGCATACGCAGAATCTGTGTAGATATTTACAACTTTGTCTTTTGACAACTGACACGCCTGTATCAGCGCAATCAGTTCAGCCATCTGGGCTGAACTTGACTGTGGGATCACATCAGCTTGCAGTGTTCTTAAGCCAGCCGTTGTTTTCTCGACCACAGTGTATGAAGTGACTAGACTGCCAGTGGCTGTCTGATGACTGTGACCATCACAGTACAATGTTACCACTGCATTAGGTAGCACTTCCTTATGCAGGTTCTCATGCAGTCTCATCTCTGTGTCTGTTTTGCTCACACAATCATGATCTTGCTCAGTGACTATCTGCGTAGCCATGTTTGTTCCCTCACTTGTAAACTATATGTGAGCCTGGTTCAACAGCTGTTGTAAGTTCTGGGTCCTGTGTGCAGACAATGTGAAAGCTTTAGAATCTAGAAATGCCCTGACACCATGTGTAGTGTGTACAACAGTTTAATAACCCATTGTGATATGTGAGGTCTTCAGTATCGCTCAACCGATCACAGCAACATGTCTCACATAAGTTGGATGTCCCTTTTCAACATTGTCCAACTTAGAACTGTAGTACATCAACACCTTTCAGTTGTGTCCTCTACTTTCCTCCCCCTTTTGAAATAGGATGGCATTCACAGTGCTGTCCTTTTCATCAACATCCAAATGAAAAGGTTGGGAGTAGTCAGGTGCATGCAAAGCTCATGCGTGTGCCAAAGCCTGTTTTATGGCAACAAAAGCCTCCTCTGCTTGTGGAGTCCACAACAAAGTAGAACCATAGTTCTTGTAGTACACCTCTGTAGGCATGGCACG
The DNA here is from genome assembly GCF_001952655.1 of Monopterus albus. Taxonomy (NCBI): domain Eukaryota; kingdom Metazoa; phylum Chordata; class Actinopteri; order Synbranchiformes; family Synbranchidae; genus Monopterus; species Monopterus albus. The sequence continues at coordinate 123,144 of NW_018128166.1, forward strand.
GAGAGGTGCCACAAGGCTGGTGAAATCAGGCACAAAGTTCTTGCTGTAATTTATAAGCCCTAAGAACTGCATCATGGTCTTAACAGTGGTGGTCTTAGAATGTGAGAGAATGTCGGGTTTTTGTGCATCAGTCATGTGTAGGCCAGAAGCAGACACCACACATCCCAGAAAGGAGACTCGAGGTCTCCCAATCTGCAGTTTGTTTTTGGAGACTTTGAAGCCATTCCTGGCTAAATGTGACAGCAAGGATCCAGTGGCTGTCATAATGGTCTCTCAGGCATGACAGCATCATTATGGTTTCTGAGTCAGGAGCCGCTAACAAAAGGTCATCAACATATTGACCCCAGGTGGAAGTGAGACATCCTCCAAGTTTTGTCGCAAAACGTGTTTAAAGGTGGAGGGGGAGTCAATGAAACCCTACAGTAGCCGCCAGTCGGGAAATTGTTGTCCCTGATACGTGAAAGCAAACAAATCAAGTGAGTCAGGATGCAGTGGCACAGAGAAAAAGGCATTTGCCAGATCAATGCATGTGAAAAACTTGTGTGATGAGCTTATAGCATTGAGCATGGTATAAGGATTTAGAGTGGCATAGTTTGTAGGGACCACAAGTTTGTTTACAGGTCAAAGGTCATGAACCATCCTGTAGTCAGGTTTCCCAGCTTTAGGCACCAGATTTATAGGTGTGTTCAAAGGAGAAGAAGTAGGAATTAAAACTCCTGCTTGCAAAAGCCCTTTAATTGTGTTTTGGATTCCACTGATTTGCTCAGGTTTCAGTGGATACTGAGCTCTGTACACTGGTACCGCCCCAGCACGTAGGGGTATGATGATAGGCTCCACATGGAGAAGTCCCACATCCGTAGGACCAGAGAGAAGTGGGCAGACTGTCTAACAATGTCTGAGTGAGCGGGTGATCTATGTTCTCTCTGCCATGACTCCTGGGAAGAAAACACTTTTCCAGTGTTAATGACAACTGTGAGGAATGCTTGATAGCATAACACTGAGTTGAAGGTGAATACTGAAGATGCTTATTCTGTGTGGGCATCCAATCATTCTAACAGGACCAAGATTCTTAGCTTCACCTCCCTCACCCACTAACAAAGTGATATGAGGAGCTGAATTTTCAGACAGGGCATCCAAGTCCTGAACTTCACTGGGCAGTGCAGCCAAAGCTGCCACTCCCTGAGGCCCAATGTAGAATTGTTGAATGTCAGCTGTGGTTGTTCTCTGGGATGTCTCTATTCCCTGTCAAAGGCCGTCCTACAAAGCATCATAGTCCTCGTCCCCGTACAGAGAATAGTTAAAGGTGCAATGCATGTGTTCAGAAGGTTCTGTGTATTTGTGGAGGATGGAAATCCAGGGCAGCCACTGCTTGAAGGTATCCCACAAATCTGTTTTTTCAGGTACAATTACAAGTCCCCACCACACCACAGCTGAAGAATCAAGAGACAGGTCTATGCCTGAGGGTGTGGTTTGTAACATCTGTCTGAATGTTGCTTTTGGAGTTGCACAGCGTTGAACAGAGCCATCAGGAAAAGTGACTAATGTCAACATGGCATGAGGACATCATTGTCACATTTAGTGAGCACATTATGTCACGGGGCAAAAGATTAACAGGACATGAGGGGAAAGCAGAAAAGAATGATAAAAGGACAGATTATTCCATTTGCAAGGAACTTTTTCGGAAAGCGGTAAAGGCTTTATTCTATTATAAAGCCACGTCCGGTTCTTTCAAACCAGGAACTCAGAGGGACGACTCAGACCACTTGGATATATAAAAAATATAATAGAACAGACTTTAATGTCCTTTTGTGATTTTAACAGAAACGCACACAGTCTTGGGTGATCAGGCAGAAGGGTGGTACTTAATACGGTCCAGGGTCGAAGTCTCCAGCAGGGCAGCAGGGAAGGCAAGGCAGAATCACAGGTTGGTTGAACAGGCAGGGTGTCGATCTCAGGTTGGCAGTCAGACAAGAGGGAACAGGCTGGATCACAGGTCGTTAGAGCAGGCAAGGGTCCGGTACCAGGAAAGCAGTCAGAGGAAAACGCTGGAGAGTCTAGACAAGGCATAGAACAATCTGGCAGTTCCTCACAGTGTGAGGAGCGGGGTTGTGGATGACTTGGTGACAGGAAGTATTTTCAGAATAAAAGCAGGGAAAACCAGAGGCCAGTGGGGCAGGACCATGATACCAACAACAGGTATGGTATGCCTTGAAACGGGGAGTGTGGAGTACCGGGCTTCAGTGTTAACCATACAAATATGATCTTAACCACTGATGGTTACCTTAACTAGTGGTTCAAGAAACATTTCCTAGGAACACGGTGAGTCACCTGTTATCAGTTCTGGGTAGCCCTAATGTTGAGGTAACTGGTGTGAGCCAGGTGCTCGATGTTGGGCTGATGGTGGGAACTACTGAACATGTCCATCCTGTGGAGGTGGGTAGACCTGATACTGATATAGCGGTACACCCTGTGACTGCTGGTATGAAAAGGGACATTTATGCAACCATTGTCCTCTTTTGTTAAAGATCCAGCACCTGTCATCTCTTGGCGGACCTCTTCTGAGAGTCCAAGGTCCTTGACCTCTTCCCCGTGGTCTGCCACGGTACTGAGGTCCACAGTGCATGAGAGCAGAATCTGACTCATAAGGTGGTGTGGTCGGCTGTGGAACAAAGGGTTGCTGCTGTGCATATAGCTGTGCAGCATTCTGCGCAGACATTTTGTTAGCTGTAGCTTTACTTTGATTGACCTTGTCTCGCATTTCCTTCAACTGTGCTTTAGCTAACTGTGCCTGCAAAGAAGAAAGCTCCTTTGCATTCTTTTCTTGTGCTTACAGCTCATAATCAATATACTTAGTGACATAAGCTGACCACTGCTCAAAAGAAAATGTGTTGAGTCCAACTACCTGTCTCAGAAGATGCTGTATGGATGCTGGGAGGGAAGCCTCCACAGCACTGCGAAACAGCACCTCCATGGTGTCACTGATGGCTGGGTCATCACCAGTGTGGTTCTGCCAGAGTTCACACACTTTGAGCAAATACTGACTGCCTTTCTCACCCTCTTGAGGTGGAATTCTACACAGCTCAACAGAGTGCACCTGTAGTGGGAATTTCTGGCGTATCACCGGTACACAAGAGCTTCTCTACAACAAGCCAGAGTACTTCCTAAGTAATATTATTACAGTGTGAAAGGATTCAAAATGTCATCATACAGTAATTGTATTATTTCTCAGTTGAAGTTTAGGGTGATCTTCTCTATAATTATATATTACAAACAAGTTAGAGCCACAACAGTGAAAATGCAAGCACCAAAGTACAATCTCAGTGCAAGGGTGTTCATGAAAGAAGGGTGGTTCTTAAATATAAACCTTTCATTATAGTTAAATTAGTAACACATTTCTGTTTTTCAAAGACAGTCATATTAACATGGGGGTACACAAACTGTGCAACTGATCTTAAGGCCACAGCTGCTGGTTGTAGTTTTGCAAACTGTCAATGTGGGTGTAGCACCCGTCCTTCTAAAGTTATGAAAAATCACAATATCTTATTTTATTATGTTTGACCTTGTAACATCAAGCAAATTTTGCACTTTGCATTTGTTTCATTGACTTTGGAAAGGTTTAATTTGTCCATCATGTTTGTAAACAGTGCTTAGACTTTTTTTCTTTGTTGTCCACATTTTCAACTCGTTGCATATCACTTATCGTCCATATGAAACTCATCTCCAAGTGGCTCCAGTTACATGAGCATCTTGTTTTTGGCTCTCATAGAACTAAGTGTGTTTGTTATGGTAAATGACCCAAGAGGACAGGACTCAAAACGCACCACATGAATTCTGGAGATAAGATAATTTTATTCAAAGTAAAGAGATACATGGAGAATAGTCTCAACAGGTTGGTCCGGGCTGTGTAGACTGAGCAACTGGAGGAGAACTGGGGATGAGACAGAGGGAGAACCAAGGGGGGCAGTTCATGAGCTGAGTCCCCAGCAGGCTGCA
>NW_018128166.1:127156-134626 GCF_001952655.1 Monopterus albus
GCGGAGGTGGACTGGAGGGAGAACCAGGGACACTGCGTGGGGAGTATGGCTGTCGAAGGCTGTCGAAGCTGCTCCTCTGGGCAGGTGCAGACAGGAGGTGACAGGAGGCAGGTGTTCACCAGAGAAGGGGGGAGTAGAGATGGCAGGATTCACTGGAGAAGTGGAGGGCTGGAGAAGACAGGACTTGCTGGAGGCATGGAGAGCTGGAGAGGTGAGACTCATGGAGCAAGCAGAGGCTGAGGCTCGAACAGATTATTGTGGCATCTCTTGAAACGGGCAGCGGACAGGAGATGCAGGTAAGACACTCACCACCAATGAGACAGGTAACATGTAAGCGGGAGTATACTTGACACTCAGGATCTGGAAACGGGTAACAGGTAAGTCATAGGCAAGATTGCAAGCAGGAGTCAGGGATCACTTCTGGCAGAGCAGAAACAACAAACTGAAGATGAAGCATGCCAATGCCCGACTTAAGTAGTGCCAGGCAGATTGGAAACAGCTGTGCCTCGTCTACTGGCATGTGAGTGGGCGTAGGTGCCAGCAGAGGGTGTAATTGTGTTCAAAAACTGTTAGTGGCTCTGAGACCTTTCATGAGCCACTCAACTAGCAAAGCTACCATTTAATGAATTTATGGTTTAGATTTCAAAGAAGAGTTTGGAAAAAACAAATAACAGGGAAGTTGTGTAGTTTGTAGATTTTATTCAAATCTCACTACCTATTGCCAAGCATCTCTAGTTTCCCAAGGCCGCAGCTGCTGGTTGTAGTTGTGCAAACTGTAGACGTATATGTGGGTGGAGTACTCGTCTTTTCTAAGTTTGAAAAATCTCTCTCCCTGTTACCAAGAATCTTTTTTCTTTCTCTTTTCTCATCTTGTGGCAAATCAGTTATTCCCCCCTCCCCTTCTTCTCTTTTTGATACATCAGTTCAATCGGTTAAATTCAAGCATGGTTTTATTGGCAGGCAGTGAAGAAGCCTTGTGTTGGCAAAGCAATATAGTATTATTAAAAATAAAATATGGCATTACTATTGTTTGAATTCCCACTCAAAATACACTCTCTCTATACTTCTCTGTCAATTTTTTTTGGTGCATCTGTTCTCTGCTACGTGGGGGTGGAGAGTGTTGGGTGGTAAGTGTGATTATTTCCACAGCAGTGGAGGATTGTTTAGTTGTAACATGCCTTTTCAAGGGCTGGATGGCCATATCCACCACCAGAGTAAGGATAACTGCCTTCCCGGCTAATGCAGGATATTCATGGGGAGGCGACAGTGGTGCAGAGGGTAGAGCAGTTGTCTCCAAACCGGAAGGTTGAAGGTTCAAACCTTGGTGTCTGCAGTTCATGCGCTAAAGTGTCCTTGGACAAGCAAATTCCTTGTGTGTAACAAACTTGGCCAATAAAGGTGATTATCCTTTGCCCCATGAGCATCACGCTCTCGCCCCCCATGTCACTTGATCTTCTCAGCTCAGACTGTACAGAAGACTGCCATTTCCACCTCAGAGTTCATTAGGACTCAAGTGAGGAGTTGACAGCAGTTTAGTTACATCTCTTTATGCCAGATGGACAGGTAAACAGAGAGAGGATTTTGTGAAGGGAGATGGATGGAAAGAGACAAGAAAGGTCAGAAGTAGTGCAGGAGCTCAGCTGGTGATTTCTACATTTTCACATCTGCTACCGCACACACACCTCAGTGGGAATAAACCCTCATTAGGGATGAATATGATGGACTTAGAAAGACAAATGAACAGAGACAAGAGCTGAAAGTGAGTGGGAGTGGAAGAGAGAAGGAGACGAGGGGAAAAGGACAGCCAGAGAGGCTGAAGTGCCTTCATCATAATGGAGAAGGCACCAGCATCTGTGGAAAGGTCAGGAGATGATGAAGCCTTTGTTAACACTTTCTCTCTCCATTGTGCCTGCAGGGCTCCCGGGCAGTCATCCTGCCTCAAAGATTAATAGTTGAGCCTCATCTTAAGGAATACTCCCTCTCTTTATCCTCTATCTGCAGGTGTGAAGAGCTCAAATCAGAGTTGGTTTTCCAGAGTGCAGCTTTGTAGCACAGCCCAGTTGCGGTATAGCCATCAGCAGCCTACAACTATTAGCCCAAAAATGCATTCTCTTCTATTATACTTCACCTTTATAGGTTTCTTTCTGCAGTTCTCCACTGCATAGCCACTGAAAGCGGCTGGGATCATATGGATAACTGTTAGGGTAAACGCTCGCACACGGAAGTGAGTGAGCGATAGAGAGGCAGACCCAGGTAGCCGACTTCAGTGCAAGCAGTGATTTATTTATACAGTGCCTTGCGAAAGTATTCGGCCCCCTTGAACTTTGCGACCTTTTGCCACATTTCAGGCTTCAAACATAAAGATATAAAACTGTAATTTGTTGTGAAGAATCAACAACAAGTGGGACACAATCATGAAGTAGAACGAAATTTATTGGATATTTCAAACGTTTTTAACAAATAAAAAACTGAAAAATTGGCCGTGCAAAATTATTCAGCCCCCTTAAGTTAATACTTTGTAGCGCCACCTTTTGCTGCGATTACAGCTGTAAGTCACTTGGGGTATGTCTCTATCAGTTTTGCACATCAAGAGACTGAAATTTTTGCCCATTCCGCCTTGCAAAACAGCTCGAGCTCAGTGAGGTTGGATAGAGAGCGTTTGTGAACAGCAGTTTTCAGTTCTTCCCACAGATTCTCGATTGGATTCAGGTCTGGACTTTGACTTGGCCATTCTAACACCTGGATATGTTTATTTGTGAACCATTCCAATGTAGATTTTGCTTTATGTTTTGGATCATTGTCTTGTTGGAAGACAAATCTCCGTCCCAGTCTCAGGTCTTTTGCAGACACCATCAGGTTTCCTTCCAGAATGGTCCTGTATTTGGCTCCATCCATCTTCCCATCAATTTTAACCATCTTCCCTGTCCCTGCTGAAGAAAAGCAGGCCCAAACCAGGATGCTGCCACCACCATGTTTGACAGTGGGGATGGTGTGTTCAGGGTGATGAGCTGTGTTGCTTTTACGCCAAACATAACATTTTGCATTGTTGCCAAAAAGTTCGATTTTGGTTTCATCTGACCAGAGCACCTTCTTCCACATGTTTGGTGTGTCTCCCAGGTGGCTTGTGGCAAACTTTAAACGACACTTTTTATGGATATCTTTAAGAAATGGCTTTCTTCTTGCCACTCTTCCATAAAGGCCAGATTTGTGCAGTATACGACTGATTGTTGTCCTATGGACAGAGTCTCCCACCTCAGCTGTAGATCTCTGCAGTTCATCCAGAGTGATCATGGGCCTCTTGGCTGCATCTCTGATCAGTCTTCTCCTTGTATGAGCTGAAAGTTTAGAGGGACGGCCAGGTCTTGGTAGATTTGCAGTGGTCTGATACTCCTTCCATTTCAATATTATCGCTTGCACAGTGCTCCTTGGGATGTTTAAAGCTTGGGAAATCTTTTTGTATCCAAATCCGGCTTTAAACTTCTCCACAACAGTATCTCGGACCTGCCTGGTGTGTTCCTTGTTCTTCATGATGCTCTCTGCGCTTTAAACAGACCTCTGAGACTATCACAGTGCAGGTGCATTTATACGGAGACTTGATTACACACAGGTGGATTCTATTTATCATCATTAGTCATTTAGGTAGTAGAGTGAACAAACAACGAGCAGGTAAATGATAACTGAACTGAGGGGAAACCGGGTGTCGACCAACAGCAGGAGTTCTTGAGAGATGAGCTGGAGTGTGGTGGGCCGAGCTGCGTCGCAGGGTCACTCCTGAGCTGGCCGATGAGATGATAGTAGATGCTGGCAGAAATAACAGGCAGAGAGGAGTTGATATGGGAGAAATTTGGTGACTGTGGATTGACCTGTCTGGGAAGGTAGAGGGGAAAGGTAGAGTGGAACCAAGGTCCGGAGGAACCAGGCGGTCCAAACCAAAAAAATGAGAGAATAACAAAGCTGACTAGGAGAGACACATAAGCGACGGGAACCAAGGTAAATAAAAAAACAGTAAAGCACTGGAATAACGAAGACAAAATAACAAACGAGAAGTACTGGGCAAAAAGATCAGGTGTAGGCTAGAAACGTGAACGAACTGGCAAGTGAGTGAGAGGTGAGCTGGGTATAAATAAGGGCAGACTATGGAGTGCAGCTGGTGCTAATCATGGGAGTGAGGAGCAGGTGTATGGAATCAGCAATCAGGGGCTAAGAGAGACAGAGTGAGGAAGGTGAGAGAGGCCAGAGTGGCTGGGCAAACCTGACAATAACATAGCTTCAGAACTCGAACATGCTCAAAAAATTAAATGCCTCATGTTCCTTTCTTTTGATTTAATTTTTTTAATTTTCTATTGATAATACAGATGGGTATATTTATATTCCAGAAATGTAGGCTATTTGGAGGTGGTAATAATAACATTGCTGCTGCAAAAAAGAACTGATATGGTATTAAATGAGAATGGCAGCAATGCTATGAGCCAGAAAGCTATCATGAGTGCCACATTGCCTCTTATTTCATTGTTGTCCAAGCCAAAACTTGTCTATATACACATACATAGGAACTACAGTATGTAGCGTGCCTATTGTAGCATTTACACTAATACTGGGGTTAAATTATTGCATCCAACCCAGATAGCAAGCACATGTGGGCCGAATCCTGCTGAGATGCGGTACATCTGGCTAACTGCTGAATTCAGCAAATGATTATGGGCCATACCCGAGCCAAGCATGGCAACTGATTCCGGCTGACATGTGGCACATGTAATCTGGGCCAGTTTTGGCTGAGTACAGTTGGGCTGGACATCAGTTTGTATTTTTCCTGACTAACTGGAATACACCCCTTTCATCTTGTGACCTTTTGGAGATGACAGTGCCTTAAGTAGATCATAATCCTGCTATATGCAGATTGCAAATTAAAACAATTGATCTTCTTCTTAGTATTATTATTGTAGTAATTACAGTAGGCTATATATCTTATTTATTAATGTAACATAATGCTAATATTTTAATTGTTTTATTTGTAGAACACAAAAAAACAGAACAAGAAAAACAACAAGGTCTAGTCACGGTGGCACGTAGATGGCGCCTCACTGACTGTTTCGCGGTGCATTTGTGTGACGTCTACACACACACACAGATGATTCGAGAAGCTTCTTCTGTTTTCAGAGGAGCATGGGAGCACCTGCTACAGCTGCACTTTTTGTAAAACTGGGTAAGTTTTATCTCATGATAACTTGAAAGTACGTGGTTATATTTAGGTATAATATGGTGGTGTATTTTGATGGGCTCAGTGTTATGAATACTCACTTGTTGGAGAGTTAGTGAGTGAATAAACAGACCCAGATGGCTGACGTCAGTGCAAGCCAACAGTCTAAGGATGGAAATGATGAAATAGGCTGAGCTGCAGATGCTAGGGTCACTCCTGTCTGATGACTGTGTACCGACTTGGCTGGTGGAGGCTGGAAAGGTGGTGTGGAGTTATGGTCCGGAGGGAAACTGTCCGTGGAAAATGATCGAGGAAAGGAACGGAGAAGACAGACTAAGGGCAACAAAGAAAACTGATGGTAACAATACTCATAAACAAAGATAAGGAGAATGGCGCTGGTTGTTGGCCTGAGAGCAGCGACGAACTGGCAAGGGAGTGTGAAGTGAGCCGGGTATAAGTAAGGTGAGGGACTAAATGAATGCAGCTGGTGTTAATAAAGGAATGAGTGGCAGGTGTGCAAAGTGGTGTGATCAGGAACCAAAAACAGTGAGGGAGGTGAGAGAGGCAGGTGCAGCCGGGCAAACCTGACACTCAGTGCATTTTTGACGATTAAAACTTCAGTGTTAGAGCTAGACAGCTAACTAGCTTGCAAACTAGAGTTAACTGAGTTTTTAAAGACTGATTTTTTTTTTTTTACAAAAAAGCAGCTTTGACAGATGGGGATAATGTTAGTTCAACCAGTTTAATTAGTGTTATATTGCCATTGACAAACTCGTTAAAAGCGTTTTTTTCTCCTGCATGCGTGTGTACGTTTTTTTGTTCTTGCCATATCAACACATTAGCACTTAGAGGGGGCAGTAATGTCAAAGAGTGTGTTTGGAGGATGATGAACCCTGTCATGACAAATCCCCTTGCAGAGGAATCAGTGGGAAGGCTGCGTTTCACCGAATGGTGTTACAGGATGTTATAACAAGTAAGTTAATGTAGTTTGTATGTGTGTGGGTGTTTGCTTTTTGGCTATTAAAGAATTCAAGAAAATAGATTTTGTAGCACATTTAATATGAAATGTTGTATTTAAAGGTGTGGTAAGACAAAACAGACTGACTAGCACGTCAAGCGACATGGCTGCCACAAAATGGTTTGATACTATTTCAGTGTCCCACCCCAAACTCTTTCATATTTACACACAGTACTATTTTAGGGCACACTTTGTATCAGTGTGTTAATGTTAATTTATAAATTGCCTGAACCGGTGGTTGCATCTTGCTTCTGGCTGTAATGGAGGAAGGAAAGCTCATGAGGGTCAAACTGGTGTTGCTGCACACAATCACCAAATTTGATGGATTTTACACTATACCCATCATAACATGAATACTTGAATGGATAGTATTGCAATGACTTTTCTACTTTATCACATTCATATTTTCACTCACATACAGACACATGAAATCTTGTTGGCCAAACTTTTCATTGTTTTAAATATACCACACCTGTTTGAGTGTGTGTCCAAGAGGTTTATACAAGGTTTTATTGCTGTTCATAAAAAATGTAACATTTTATCCTTAAATGCAAACCTTTGGAAAAAATATTATTTGCAGTTTTGATGGATACAGTGCTGTTAATTGCTGTTTGTGGATTAAAGCAAAATCCTATGAACTGGGATGAACAATGTGGAAGTACTGTAAGTAAATCATTTAACATAAATAATGGGATTTGTTTTATTAATTTTTTTTAGCTTAATATATGTATATTTTTAAAGGTAATGATTAACTGAGTCAAATAAGTGGTAAATCTAAATTTAGATGGCCATCATTCCAAATCATATGAGCTGTAAGACAGGTGCACTATGTGCTGGATGTTGCCCAGGACAGGTTTGGTATTTAGCTGTCAGATGTGGGCAAGTCAGGGACCATCATTCCAAACCAAATGTGAGGATAAGACAGAGGTGCATCTGGGCCAGATCCAGTTCAGATCAGTTTTGTTATCTAGCTGCCGGATGTGGGCCGGCCAAGGACCGTCATTCCAAACCAGATGTCAGCCGTAAAACAGTTGCGAGTCTGAGCTGGATCTGGTCCACACAAAGTTTGCTATCTAAGAACAATTCTTCCATACCAAAAATCTCACTATTCACATGTACTTTATCATCATTAACACTGCCAGTGTTAGCCAGAAACAAAAGATTCTCCCATTCATTTGAATGGGGCAAAATTTTCAGAATAAAGCTAAATATTTTAAAAGTATGAAGTTTAGAAAAATTCTGAATAGAAGCAGGA
>NW_018128166.1:135190-140268 GCF_001952655.1 Monopterus albus
TTAAGAAGGAACCAAAAACAGTGAGGGAGGTGAGAGAGGCAGGTGCAGCCGGGCAAACCTGACACTCAGTGCATTTTTGACGATTAAAACTTCAGTGTTAGAGCTAGACAGCTAACTAGCTTGCAAACTAGAGTTAACTGAGTTTTTAAAGACTGATTTTTTTTTTTTTACAAAAAAGCAGCTTTGACAGATGGGGATAATGTTAGTTCAACCAGTTTAATTAGTGTTATATTGCCATTGACAAACTCGTTAAAAGCGTTTTTTTCTCCTGCATGCGTGTGTACGTTTTTTTGTTCTTGCCATATCAACACATTAGCACTTAGAGGGGGCAGTAATGTCAAAGAGTGTGTTTGGAGGATGATGAACCCTGTCATGACAAATCCCCTTGCAGAGGAATCAGTGGGAAGGCTGCGTTTCACCGAATGGTGTTACAGGATGTTATAACAAGTAAGTTAATGTAGTTTGTATGTGTGTGGGTGTTTGCTTTTTGGCTATTAAAGAATTCAAGAAAATAGATTTTGTAGCACATTTAATATGAAATGTTGTATTTAAAGGTGTGGTAAGACAAAACAGACTGACTAGCACGTCAAGCGACATGGCTGCCACAAAATGGTTTGATACTATTTCAGTGTCCCACCCCAAACTCTTTCATATTTACACACAGTACTATTTTAGGGCACACTTTGTATCAGTGTGTTAATGTTAATTTATAAATTGCCTGAACCGGTGGTTGCATCTTGCTTCTGGCTGTAATGGAGGAAGGAAAGCTCATGAGGGTCAAACTGGTGTTGCTGCACACAATCACCAAATTTGATGGATTTTACACTATACCCATCATAACATGAATACTTGAATGGATAGTATTGCAATGACTTTTCTACTTTATCACATTCATATTTTCACTCACATACAGACACATGAAATCTTGTTGGCCAAACTTTTCATTGTTTTAAATATACCACACCTGTTTGAGTGTGTGTCCAAGAGGTTTATACAAGGTTTTATTGCTGTTCATAAAAAATGTAACATTTTATCCTTAAATGCAAACCTTTGGAAAAAATATTATTTGCAGTTTTGATGGATACAGTGCTGTTAATTGCTGTTTGTGGATTAAAGCAAAATCCTATGAACTGGGATGAACAATGTGGAAGTACTGTAAGTAAATCATTTAACATAAATAATGGGATTTGTTTTATTAATTTTTTTTAGCTTAATATATGTATATTTTTAAAGGTAATGATTAACTGAGTCAAATAAGTGGTAAATCTAAATTTAGATGGCCATCATTCCAAATCATATGAGCTGTAAGACAGGTGCACTATGTGCTGGATGTTGCCCAGGACAGGTTTGGTATTTAGCTGTCAGATGTGGGCAAGTCAGGGACCATCATTCCAAACCAAATGTGAGGATAAGACAGAGGTGCATCTGGGCCAGATCCAGTTCAGATCAGTTTTGTTATCTAGCTGCCGGATGTGGGCCGGCCAAGGACCGTCATTCCAAACCAGATGTCAGCCGTAAAACAGTTGCGAGTCTGAGCTGGATCTGGTCCACACAAAGTTTGCTATCTAAGAACAATTCTTCCATACCAAAAATCTCACTATTCACATGTACTTTATCATCATTAACACTGCCAGTGTTAGCCAGAAACAAAAGATTCTCCCATTCATTTGAATGGGGCAAAATTTTCAGAATAAAGCTAAATATTTTAAAAGTATGAAGTTTAGAAAAATTCTGAATAGAAGCAGGACCTTTTCTTTCCTTCCTTTCTAGTTTCTTTTTTCCTTCTGCCCCTCTCTCACTCCCCTTCTTTCTGCTTCACATTTACTCATAGGTCCACCAATGTTAAGCCATAAATCAAGTATGTTTATCCTACTACTCTGTTTTCATTTTAAATGTTTCTACTATCTGCTAACTCACAGAAACATTCTAACACACTGTCACACATAGATAGAGTGTGCTGATGGCATTACTGATACAACAAACACGGAATAATCCTAACCATAACACATTTCATCCTCTTTATCCTCAGCTGTACATGTGTGTGTGTGTGTGTGTGTGTATGAGAGAGAGAGAGAGAAAGAGAGTAGTCTTACACCCTGAGGACTACTACAGTGTGGCTGTTGAAATGAAACATAAAATGTGAACATCAATTATGCAAAAAGCCACAAAAGATATCAAAAAGCTGTTTACAGTATGAATAGCTGAAAACTTGCTGAATAATTGACAGCTGAATTTGTGCTTAACTTAATAAGATGTGAATATTTTTTTCCATTCATTTGAATGGGGCAAAATTTGCTAAAAGCTAAATATTTTAAAAAGTATAAATGTTACAAAAAAGAAAAATGCAAGCAACAATGTCGTGGAAGAGCTGAACATTTTGATACTGTAAGATTTGATTCTTATAGGCTCTAGTTACTTTATAAGCTTTAGTTACTTTTCATACCTTTAGTTACTTTTCATAACTCTAATTTCCTTTAGTTACTTTTCAGTTAATTTTCTTTTAGTTACCTTTTATACCCTTATTTTTCTTGCTTATACATACTAAAACTGTATTGATCATTACTGTATTGTACTGAGTGAAACTTTGGAACTGCATGCTGCAAATTCTGCAGACACAGGATGTCTGTACCTTCAAGTAACAAGACGGTCTATTTTACCTTTTAACAAAGACCTGTTGGCCTGTTTTGCACCTTCACCTAGACCTACTTAGCATATTTCAAGTTCTGCTTTATCATGGGGTGTCCTGCAGAGGCAGGGGGCTACAACCTGAGATGACCACCTGGCCAGTTTAGCATACTTATTAGTATCACACACACAGGGAGGCCTGCAGCCCAGACCACCCATTGTTCAGTGTTCACTGATCAAGATCAAGCTGCCACCTGAGAAACATACACACATACCTGGATTTAACTGCATTCCAGCAAGGAGGTGTGAGCTCCTGCTTACACCAAATGGCCAACAGGATTATGAAGTGTTGAATGTTGTACCTCTGCCCAGGGTGGGCCTAGCCCAAGCAGATAAATGCAATGAAAACATATAACTCGGGGTTCAGAGAACAGATCTCCTGCGGGAGGTGTCTCTCTGATCCTAGCGCTGTTTGGACTTCACCTGTGCCCAGACTTTGAGTAAACTTTGTTGATTTTAAACGGTCCTCTCCTGTCTTCACTTTTTGTGCTTCCAACAAAAGAACTGGGTTATTTCTAACAATACCTGAATGGCTTTTCTAGCTGAAAGTATGCTGAACTTATTAAGATGTGAACATGAACCCATTGGTCCCCACAAAGTAGGTAAAATAGGTAGGGTTCTGTATGTGTGGGTGTGTAGGTGTTTGTGTGTATGTGTGTGTTTGAGAAAGAAAGAGTAGTCCTACACCCTGAGGAATACTAGTGTGTCTATTGCAATGAGACATACAGTAAAATGTAAGGGGTAATTATGCAAAAACCATAAAAGATATCAAAAATCTGTTTACAGTATGAATAGCTGAAGATGTGAAAATCTTTCCCATTCATTTGAATGGGCAAAATTTTGCAGAAAAAGCTAAATAGTTTAAAAAGTATAAGCAAGAAAAATACAAGCACACATGTCCTTAAAGAGCTGAACATTTTTATACCTGAATGGTTTTTTCTATGTAAAGAAACGAACTGCCAAAAAACGAACGAAAGAAATCAGAAAAATAACTAGAGAAATGCATTTCCTGTCAAAAATGCATATGGATGCTAATGAGCTGAAGGATCGCCCTGAAAATGCCTGAAATCAACTACTGAAACAGCTGAAGGATGAGAAGAAATGGCTGAAGTTCTTTGTTGAATAAAGTAGGTAAAACAGTAGGTGTGTGTGTGTGTGAGTGAGTGAGTGAGTGAGAGAGAGATAGAGAGAGTAGTTTTACACCCTGACGACTACTACAGTGTGGCTATTGAATTGAAACATTGTGAGAATCGCTCTGAAAATGTTTGAAATCAATTGCTGAAGAAGAAAAAATGGCTGAAGTTCTTTGTTGAATAATCTGTAGGATGAGATGCAATAAATACAAGCAGGAAGGTCGTTCAAGAGCTGACCATTTTGATACCTGAATGGTGAGAAGCCGAATGATGTGAAGAAATGGCTGAAGTACTTTGTTGAAATAGCTGAAGGATGAGATGAACAGAATGATTAACTAAGCTTGGACCCAAAATGGACAATGAAACAGCTGGATGGAACAGTTATTGCAGAGCATGGAGTGCAGCTGACAATGTAGCGCACATATAAAGAGCACACAACCTGAAACAGAGGAGTGGTACAATCCACAAGGTTCAGAGAATGACAACCTCATCAGCTGTAGTTTCATTGAAGCACATTTGTGAATGTGGCATGGCTTACATAGCTATCAGCAGAGTGACCTCCCTTAGTGGACTGCACCTACTGGACATAGATGAGACATGATCTTATTTGAATCCAGAGATCACATCAGCCCTGGAGACCATGAGACAAGCCAACATGGATGACATGATGCTGCCTCTTCAGATCAGACAAACACTGAGAAGACCGTACACTCTGACCATCGTTCACCATAACACAGAAGGATTGCTGTCTTATGTCGGTAACATGAAGAGTCATCATGAATTGTGTCTGGGAGATGTTTTGTGTCTCACATAAACAAACCTATAAGGCTGCAGCTGGATGGTTAAAAATTGATAAAACGCAACTGACACCTGTCCTGTTCAAATTTTCCACAAATAGCCAATAGAGGCCATATTAATGTCATGATTCTGTCTCTTCTGCTTCCTGTAACATGCTTTTATTCAGACACAAACATCCTGTTAAGGTGTTTGCTATGATTCAACTTTCACCTTACCTCCTTTAACACTCTGAGGATTAACACTATCAAGTCAGTATGCTGCTACACAATCAAAACTATCAGTCACAATTTGACATATCTGGACCGCACAGAGTAATGGTATACTTCCTGCAGACCCAATTTACTTTTCAAAACAAAACACAAGATAACTCTTGTCATGGCTAGAATGTGATACTGACTAAATTAATTCAGACAAATCATCCCAATTTAAGTAATCATTTAATATTACAATTATTCTGAACAG
>NW_018128166.1:140372-143231 GCF_001952655.1 Monopterus albus
TAATAATAATAATAATAATAATAAATTTTATTTGTAAGGCACCTTTCTAGGCACTCAAGGTCACCGTACAGCAAAACACATGATAAAAACAGTACAATACAATAGTAATAAATAAAACCATGATAACTCAAATAAAACAAACAAGATAAAATATAGTCAATAAGGCATGGTGCAGGAAAGTGAGGATTAAGTGGAATAGGCAACGCTGAACAGGTGAGCTTTGAGTCTAGATTTGAATTGCTGAAGAGAATCAATGTTACGGATGTCAGATGGCAAGGCATTCCAAAGCCAGGGAGCGGAGCGACTAAATGCTCTGCTCCCCATAGTGGTGAGGTGGGCAGACGTAATGGTGAGGTGGAGAGAGGAGGCACTGCGGAGAGGGCGGGGGCAATATGAATAAGGTTAGACAGATAAGAAGGGGCACGATTATGAATCGCTTTAAATGTGTAAAGAATGATGCTATAGTTAATCCAGAACAACACAGGCAGCCAGTGAAGCTGCTTCAACACAGGGGTAATGTGATGAGAGGAAGGGGTTGTGGTGATGATACGGGTGGCAGAACTCTGAACCATTTGAAGTTTCTGAAGGGAATTGTGAGTAAGACCAAAAAGGAGAGAGTTACAGTAATCAAGATGTGAAGTGACTAGACTATGAACAAATATTGTAGTGGTATGGGGAGTGAGGGAAGGGCGAAGGCGGTTAATGTTACGTAGGTGGAAATATGCTGACCGGGTGATGTTATTAATGTGGCTCTGGAATGATAAGGTACTGTCAAGGATGACACCCAGACTTTTAACCTGAGGGGAAGGGAAGACGAGAGAATTATCATTGGAGATGGAAAAATGGTCTACTTTAGATATAGTTGATTTAGTACCAACTAAGAGGAACTCACTTTTATTACTGTTCAGTTTAAGAAAGTTGTTTGAAAACCAGGACTTTATTTCATCAAGGCAGTTTGTAAGGGAGAAGGGTGGGAGAGTAGAGTTTGGTTTACAGGAGAGATAGAGCTGGGTGTCATCCGCATAACAGTGAAAAGAGATTTTGTATTTACGAAAAATGTAACCAAGGGGGAGGAGGTATATGATGAACAAGAGGGGCCCCAGGACAGAGCCCTGGGGCACACCAGTAGTAGTTTGATGAACTGAGTGCGACCTGAGAGATATGATTTAAACCAACTTAATAGGGTGCGAGTGATACCAATAGAGGCTAATCTATTGAGGAGGATGGAGTGAGAGATGGTATCAAAGGCTGCACTCAGGTCAAGGAGGATAAGGAGAGAGAGACAACCAGAGTCTGCAGCCAAGAGGAGATCATTTGTGATTTTTATAAGAGCGGATTCTGTACTGTGCAGAAGGCGGAAACCAGACTAAAACTGTTCATAAAGGTTATTTTGGGTTAGGTGAGAGTGGAGTTGAGTAGCAACTGTCTTTTCCAGAATTTTGGAGATAAAGGGTAGATTGGAAATAGGACGGAGATTATTGAAATTATTTGGATCAAGACCAGGTTTTTTTTTAGAGTTGGAGTAATGATAGCAGTGTTAAACTGTGCGGGAACAGTTCCAGTGGTGAGGGATGAATGAATAATTGCAGTTATAAGAGGAAGAAGAGAAAAAAAGACAAGCTTTAACCAAAGAGGTAGGGAGAGGGTCAAGCACACATGTGGAGGGCTTTGATGAATGGATGAGGTCAGCAATATCAGAGGTATCTGGGAGATGGAAAATAGAAAAGAGCAGACCAGGCGGAAAAAGAAGAGGCAAGAGGCAAAGAAGCTGGACGGAGTTGCTGATGAATGTTTTGAATTTTCTCAATGAAAAACTGCATAAGGGAATTACAAGTATCAATTGAATAGAAGTGGGGAGGGAAGGAATCAGGGGGTTGGAGGATTCTATTAAGAAGTGAAAAAAGTAACTTAGTATTTCCAGTGTTGGCACAGATAAGACCAGAATAGTAATTGAATTTAGCATGTGAGATTGAATCCTTATAAAGTAAAATGTGTGCTTTATACAGTTCCTTATGGATAGAGAGTCCAGATTTCCTGTAAAGGCGCTCAAGTTGGCGGCCTTTGGCTTTCATAGTCCGGAGTTCAGAGGTAAACCAGGGGGCAGTGTGAGAAAATGATACAGTCCAGGTTTTTACTGGGGCAAGGGAATTGAATACTGGAAAGGCTATTGTTATATAATGTAACCAGATCATCAGGGGTGGAAGAGCAGTCAGGGGCCTCAAGAGAGTAAAGACTGGAAAAGAAATTATCCATATTAATGTTCTTAATATTCCAAAAACAAATGAGATGAGATGACCTGGTACTGGAGAGGCAGGTTGCAACATTAAATGAGATGAGGAAATGGTCTGTAATGGGGAGTTCATCAGCTGAACAGTTAGATGGGATGAGACGAGAGCAACAGATTAAGTCCAGGGTGTGTCCTTTAATGTGAGTGGGAAAATCTATGAATTGGTGTAATCCAGAACTGTCAAGGCATGATACAGTGCCTTGCGAAAGTATTCGGCCCCCTTGAACTTTGCGACCTTTTGCCACATTTCAGGCTTCAAACATAAAGATATAAAACTGTAATTTTTTGTGAAGAATCAACAACAAGTGGGACACAATCATGAAGTGGAACGAAATTTATTGGATATTTCAAACTTTTTTAACAAATAAAAAACTGAAAAATTGGCCGTGCAAAATTATTCAGCCCCCTTAAGTTAATACTTTGTAGCGCCACCTTTTGCTCCGATTACAGCTGTAAGTCGCTTGGGGTATGTCTCTATCAGTTTTGCACATCAAGAGACTTAAATTTTGCCCATTCCTCCTTGCAAAACAGCTCAAGCTCAGTGAGGTTGGATGGAGAGCATTTGTGAACAG
>NW_018128166.1:144378-145741 GCF_001952655.1 Monopterus albus
CCCTGTCAATCTTGAAAAGAAAAAAAGGTTAACCATAAAATATAATAAATGTTAATATTTGTCGGCTGGTGTGTGTTGTAGGCCCTTTTGCCGTTCGAATCCGATGTTGAAGGATTTTTTTTTCCAATAAAGAATAGCAGAATTTCCACAATGTCCCATTCAAATACATGGAGCAGATGCGCGATGAGGCAGCACTTTGCTGTGCCTCTCGGTGGATCGTGTAATCCTCACCAACTGTATGCGATGCAAATAGTGTGTCGCTGTCCCTCTATATATCGCAAATAAAATGCTTTCAAACACTCTGATTATATGCTCTGCCTTGCCATAATCTGGATAATGTATAAAATGTAGTTCTGTAACGTGTTTAGGCTCGTAGATTAACCATAAAACCCAGTAAAAATGTTACTTGGTGAGGCAAACAGTACGCCTGTCTCATGGCAGAGGGCGCTAGTGAGCCCACAGATTCTTGCACTACCTACAAAATTCTTTGTGCTTGTTTATTTCCTTTACAATCCGCCTTATCAAAATGGAAGATTACATTTCCAAGCTGAGAAAATTCGCAAATCTGGACTTTCAATCAAAACATTTTTGACAGTCTGGTCATTTTTGTCCAGAAGGATCTTCTTTATTGAAAACATTTGTTTTAATATTGGACTCGAACGGTAAAAGGGTTTGTAATACATACCAGCTGACAAATGGATTTCGTGTACAAGTAAAGGTAAGACCATAAACTTTTATTATTTCTAGTTAGAAATAAGCTCAATTGGAATAAATTTTAACCTCAAATAAATGATAGCAACAATAACATGAGAGGGGCCAGTAAGTTTGCAGACGAGACATTCTAGTGAGCTAAAAGTAGGTACAGATAGTGGTAGGACTTTCCACTTTTCACGATACATTAATGCAAGTCCTCCCCCGCGACCTGAGTCGCGTGGTTGACAGACATAAACAAACCCTTGAGGAATAGAGTCATTGAGCTGAGAAAAGTCCCCAGGCTGTTGCCAGGTTTCAGTGAGGCACATAAAATCAAAATCAGGTCAGTGATGAGGTCTCGTACAATGTGCCCCCTGCTCATTAAGGAGCGTATGTTGAGGACACCAAATTTGGCGGAGCTGTGATGTAAGTTGGAGGTGCTAGCCACCCTGGCTAGGCTGGCCAGCACACTGTGATCCACAGCCCGACGTGAGCTACTATTTGACCGGCGAAAAGAGGACCACAGTGATGTGATTTCCTTGGAGTTGTCATGCTGAAAGTTGCGTCGGGAGCCATGGTGGATATATCTCCGGCAAGGCAGGAGAGCGATGTCAAGGTGCAGGTGAAGCACTGCTGGCGGGGACACAGACAGCAGGCCACATAGCCGGAT
>NW_018128166.1:145920-180192 GCF_001952655.1 Monopterus albus
TATATATATAAAACAATAAAAACCTACAGGGGGTAGCGGCGACAAAACACGCCAGCATCCACTCACTTCCTGAACAAAGTGCGGGTACACTCAGTCAGAGTCCGTTCCCCCTACCCAGGCCTGGGTAGTGTAAATCATAGTGTAAATCTTGAAACTGAACTCAAAATATAACATAACTGTAACACAAACATTTGTAATGTAACTAAACTACTGGTATACATGTTAAGCCTTATCTATTACAAATGCAAAAATCCAACTCCCCTATATATGAGAATACAATCTCAAACTATAAATCTTCCGCTCGTGGATACATATAAAATGAAAATACTCAGACATAAACAATTAAGTAGCGAATGTATGAATGACAAAGTACTAAATAACTGCTATGGATGAATTGTGTGCAGTATGAATGTATAAAAATATAATGTCCAAGTCCATTGTCCTTTGATCAGTTCAGTTCCTTGCAGTTTCACTCTGTCACCGTCTGCTTTCTTCCATCCTCACTGGCTGCAGTGTCTCTCTCTCTCGACTGCTCTAAGCATGACTGACCTCAGCACCTTTGACTTGCACTCTCTCCTCATGAGGGTCAGATAGATGAGGACACAACTGAGTCATAACCAGTATTGTCATCAGGGGGAGCATAGGCTTCACTCGAACTCCCTCCTCATCCAAGGAATGCCTTGGATCACATTTTCTCCTTATTGAATCAGGATCAGGGCCTTCTTTGTGAGGAGGTCTCTCCTCCTCCTGGGCAGTCACACACATGACATCTCCTGTTCTCACCCTGGACTCTCCATCCTCCTGGGCCTCTTTGTCCTGTAAAGAGAAACCACAAACAACACAGGCCACAAATACTCCTGCACATAATATTCACTAGTCTAACATAAAATCTCATTTCCTTTATCAGGATGTCAAAACTGGTATTAACATTACAAAATAGCACTCTATAGACTACCCTTAAACCCACGCCTGTCTCTTTAGCCACAGGCATGGCCCTGTCAAGACACACATGCACCAAAAATAGCAGCATGAAGCAGCTGAATCAAATGACTTTACTCTATCAGGAAGTGTACTATTCAATGCAACCCAGGGAGATTCAACACACACTGAGCAGAAAACCGCACAAAAGCTAAAAGAACTACCATTCATCCATCTTCAATGAGAAGAAAAGTGTGTTATAAGCAGAATATACTAGTATCTGCATCAAGATATTACTAGATCTGAATAAAATAACATCTAATTTAACTTAGTTCTGACAGCTAACCAAAAGTGACAGTAAAGTTTACCTTATCACCAGGTTACCTCCTGAAGAGAGTCCACCTCTATTGAATTTTAGTCACAAGATTTACAATATAACATGATCAGAAATAACCACTACGTGTCCACACATCACATTACATTCAGAACACAGAGGTACAGTATTATATGTTCGCTTGATTCACTTCCCCTTCGCCTTGTACACTCACTAATTATTTGTCATAATATTGTCCTTTTATCCCCTATCACATTGTGAAAATGAAAATCTAGACAACTATTACATCCTTGCCAGACCCTCTTGTAGAACTACAGGGTCCCAACACTAAAACAATCAATTAATTAACCAATTGTGCAATTGACAAAAAACTAATCTACAACCTTTTTGATAATCAATCAGCCGTTTTCAAAAGCTCATGCTTCTCTGCATTCTGTTTCTCAACTATTTGCTTGGTTTCTTTATTTCATATGTCGGTACATTAAGTTTACTGTTACTGAGTTAAAGAGTTTAATATCAGGACTTTAAGAGCCTAGTAAAAATGACATGTGATATTCACAACTCTGTAAAGAGAAAGATCTGGAATCTGTGGTGTCGCATTAAGCTGAACTATGCCTAAAAAGAGACAAGACAAATGCTAAATTTAAAATATAACTAAAATATCATATAACCATGATCCTCAAAATGATCAGCATACAAAAACATGAATGAACACAATAAACATAAATGAGCTAGCGAGAAGCCACATTTAAATTATTTCAGGTAAATTATCTTTTAAAAATAAATACACATAGTCTGGGAGAGTGAAGGCCAGCGTGTACTGCAACAATGATTAATTCAACAATTCATATTCAACTCTACAATATGTATTGCCTTACCCTGGTCGATGCAGGAGCCCCAGCTACTTTATTGTCTTTAACTGTAAGAGGACACCACTTGTCCCTCCTCTGACCAAACTGTCCATATACTTCACCTGTTCCTTACAGTACAGTAATTTATGCAGTGAAACTTTGTTTGTTTGTCTATTCAGATAACATTGTTAGAAAAAGTCATGAAGCAAACAATCAAAGAATCATGAAGTCCCATTGACACGGTTCATAGTCCAGTACATATCATTTCCTCAATGTACTGGAGGACAGTTCATGTGATCTTACCTGCCAATGTCCTCATGTAATCCTGCAAAATTTATGAAACACATGAGAACAGCGGCACTCTGAATGATGCAGAACATCGGTCAATCATATTAAACTACTTGACCTCAGGTGGAACATTCAGAAACAGCGCATGTAAATTTGGAACTTCAGTTTAAAATGCACTACAACCTCAATTAAAGACATATGGGATTTAACACACTGCTTAGATAATGTAGAGAATGTACCACTTGATACTTACTTTTGTCCACTTTCATTACTGGTAAGATTGAAGTATTACTGCATAAAGTTTTGCTATGGCCTCAGCTTTTCTCCTTCTTTGTCCTTTGCCCCCACAGTCATTTGGTTTTGTGCAGCCAGAAACACAATGCCACATTCCAGACACCAGCACTTGCAGCTCAACAGTCTCTTTCCTTGCTCTGGAACTGCAGGAAATAGAGTTTTAAAAAGTCAGCATGACTCACACTGTCTTTATTGTTGTCCCAGTGATGAATACTTAAAAGGGGGACTCCGCCCCTTGTTCATTGGTCTGTCGAGAGACCACTTGGGACATCAGCCTCTCACATGCCCCCGCTTCCCACAGTGGAAGCACCTTACTCTTTGGCCTGCAGGAAACCTTCTTGTCCTCTGAGGCATTCCAGCCCTGTACAAACTTCACAATCTGATTATGAATCTCACTTAAACGTCTGGGATTTTTACCAGAAAGCTTTAATGCTTTTAAATATATGTCAAGCAAATCAACTATTTCATCTTCCAGCTGCTCAAACCTGGCAGCCTCCACCAGTTCATCAGCTGATTCTCTACCATACTGGGCTGTTATTTCACTCATCATTTCAGCATGACTACTAAATAATTGCAAGACAGCAAGTTCTTGTTCACGTTTGCAAACACATTTTGCAGATTTATCTTTAACTTTATAATTACTTATCATGCTTTTCATCTCAGCACACAAATGTTTATCGAATGTTCCATCTGAGGGCCAGAATACTGACAAGTGTCGCATTCTCTTTTTCCACTTTTGAGATAATCTATAAATTTCCTCCGCCAGCAACGGATTTTTATTCCCAATCACTATGACTGGAGATGTGTTTATCATTTCAGATGCCATGACTCCTTCTTATGCAGTTATGGCTCTCACAATGCACCTATGTTTGACTGTGATCATCTAGAATGGAAGAATGCATAAATGTAAAACATGCAACTGACAGCAAAGATAATTATTTCAAACTCACTGTTACCGCTCAAATTAGATTAGATTCACTTCCTTATCATTACACATGTACCAGTACAAGGCACTGAAAATGCAGTTCAACAACAGTTTAAAGCTACTACTTTAGACTTTACTTTACAAATGTAGAAAACTGTTTCAATTTATATCCTATCCTACTGCCTTAACCTTAACTCCCTCCCTCCTCTGTGTTTCTGTGCATGTTTTCATTACAGACACAGAACTGCTCAGGGGGAGGGTAAGAGGCGGAGCATGCAGCTCTGACCAACACTCACTTCCAGTTTGTGTCTGACCAGCGAAAGTGAGACATCTCACATCCCCCCTTTAAAAACAGCAGGTAGCAGATGCAGCACTAAACACATTAAAGCAATGAGCTACTCTTCCCTCATGAATCGACCACAGCAGCAAAAGAACCCTACCATATTAATAGAAGGTTGTAACTAAAAGTGCAATAGCCAATGTTCAACAATCATGTACTACTAATATTAAGAAATATTTATTCATACAAAGAAGTCAATACCCAAAACTATAAACTACTAAACACTACGCTACACAAACTTCAAAGAATAGAAACCTCATAAATATAAGGCTTTAATAACTATAGTAACTATAAAACAGCACATAATTATTAATATTATTTATTTATTAATTATTATACCTATGACCTCGCCTCTACCATCACATGGAGGTACACACACACACACGCACGCACCTCTACAGATGCAGTAAAAATACTCGCATTCACGCACCACACACACACACACACACACACACACACAAAGAGCGGACCGCACCCAAGAGAAAACTGTGCAGTATAACACAATTGGTACACAGTATATTTTTAGCATATCTACAGCATGTATAAACCTTCAATATAACGCAATATATATTTTTCTTGAACAAACTTTTTCACGTTTGATAAAACATGAATCAATTTACAACACATATACTAAGCCTATATTCAAACACAAACCTTTAAGTCCAGACTGTTACATATTTACACAAAGCGCTTTAAGTGGACTGTCACTATAGTTGGCCAACAAAACCGTATGACCAAGCCTGAAAGGCAGGCCAGGCTCGGTCCAACTGATCAGGTCCGACCAACGCCCAGCGTCATACACCCCACAGTTAAACTAATTCAGTTTGCGCTCTCCAAATGATAACTGCGAGGATGCAAGTCGTCTGCTTCTACAGAAACTATTAGAATTTCACCAGTCAACTTAACATGTGATTTAGCTTATCCAAACGGGTTGACTACTCTTGGAGCTCCAAACAGATGTAGACCCACAAGCAGTACAGATCTTGCTCTACAGCCTTATCATAAAGTTTTTTATTTAAATCCAAACCAGACACTCATATTTATAGCTCACAATTTAGCTTTTTCAAACTGGTCTGTCATTTCATAACTTTTAACACCCAATCGGCTGTATTTTTCTTGTTTTCCCTAAAACAATAACCATAAACACCACAATCACACATAGTTACTTATTTACACAATGGTAATAAATCATATACACATGCACATACACAACACACATCCAAAGAGTGAGCAGCTCACACACATTTCATACAGGAAGAAGGAGCAAAACACACACCCAAACGGAGCGGGGGGGATTAGAACACAGAAAAATCTAACGTTATATACTCACTGTTTCACAGAAATATAAAACAAGCCTTATACACACCTCAGCAACACAGTATACAGTCTGAAACCACATGAAATTAACAAGAACAAGAAATTGCAATACACACAATTCTCAGTCATCCCTCTGTCCCTAACTCCAGACACACATCACAGCCAATTCCACAACACGAAACAAATATATGTTCACATATTTAAACACACATCAAAGTCCGGACTTCTTCATATAGACAAAGTGCTTTGAGTGGGATTTTCATCTCTGTTTTGGCCAAGTATGCACTGTTTCCCGAAGGAAAGACTAGGATAATCCAAACTGATCAAATCTGGACAAACACCCAGTTTCATACACTCAACCCTGTAGTCTCATTCAGTTATTTGTCTCTAATTAGTGGAGGGGTGCAGAAGTCTGCCTACTCTACTCTACAGAAACACTTACTCCCAGTTTCATCAGCTTACTTCAAAATGTACAAATATTCAATCCTACATTAACAGCTTTTTAATTCCCAATCCTACTTGAGTTTTATAAAACAAATCCTAAATGTAGAACCCACAAATAGGACAGACCTCTGCTACACAGCCTCACCATAAAATTTAATCAGATGCAGACACCTTTATAACTCATAATTTCACGCTGTTCAATCAGTTGTCTGACAACTTATACCTTTTTTTCTGTCAATCCAAATAGGCTGTTTCACAATCACATAAACATCAGACATGTAAAAACAACATCAATTCATCCTGTAAACACTTAAAACAAGTTATTTACATCAGTGTTAGTAATAGTTTATACTGTGTTCATTTATCTATTCAGATTCGACACTGTTGTTCTGTCTTTTGTGGTACAGCTACAGTGAAATTTACATGAACAGTTTATGTCAGGTTCTCTGTCATCCCTCCAGTTCATAGTAAAACTTTCCAGAATGTATCTTTGCGAAGTTGTTCTGGACCTAAAATGGTTTCCTGCCCTCCAGCAGTGCTCAAGGTATATAATAACTGTCCAAGTTTCAAACATATTTTGTATGTTTCCCAACACTTGCCACGCAGCAAGAGAGGTAAATACAGTGGCCAAAGGTGCCCTGAAAATAACTGTCACTGTGCATCTGACCAGTCTACACGCTCACTTTGACTACTTTCCAGAGAAACACAATAATAGTCACTAGATAAGAGATCCCTTTGAATTTCTGATGTTCTTACGCTGCATGTGCCAACATCTGTACTTGAGTTGGTTTTCTTACATAGAAAACATCTGTCAGTTTTCTTTGGTGTTACAACACTTCATTTTGCCCAGCTCACTTTCTGAGCTGTCTGCTCATTAATGGTCATGTCTGCTGTAATACAACATCCTGCAAATAGATGGCCAAACACAGTAACCATGTTAATTTCCTGTAGACTGACAGCAGCAGCTGTGGAGCAGAAGGCATCCAGTGGAATTAGCCAAATGAAAGAGTAAATTATTCCTTCTTCTCCCTGTTCATGTTCATCAGACTCTGAAAGTGTGTTTGCTTCACATGCTTCTCTCAGAGCACACTTGCCCAAATGCAGCATTGGCAACTGTGTATGTGTGTGTGAACAAGTGTACTTGTTTGTTTGCATGTTTTCCGGTTATCCTCTCCTTACATGACTCTTTTTCAATCACTGCTCACTGGCTATGAGGGTTAAACCACATACTGTTGCGTCCTCAGCCAGCACCTCCACCCATTGACATGCTAGCAGTTGCACCAGTAAACGAAGCACAGCTGTTTCCAATCTGCTGGGCTTTGGCGTTCGTTGTTTCTGTTCAGCTAGAAGTCTTCCCCGGCTCTCTTGTACTACATGACCTGGCACTTACCTGTGATTCATTGCTTATCTCCAGATCCTGTGCAACAAATTTTTTTCCACTCATCTGTATCCAGCTTCCAGAGTGCTGTGTTCCTCTCCCAGCTTTCTACAGGTGCTGCTCCCCACTCCAGAGCTACTCTCCTCTGCTCTCCTCTCGTGAGTCCAGCGCTTTCATATCAGCTGCTACTCTGCTCTTCCTTCTACTAGCGAGCCCAGCGCTCTCAAACTCACTGTCACTCGACTCACCTCTCCTTTGGTGCACCAGCATTCTCAAACTCACTGCAACATCTTTCTCCACTCCATTGGTGAGTCCAGTGGCCCTGAGCTCACTGCCACCCCCTTCTTTCCCATATCAGCCCAAGATCCTGAGCAGGCTGCTGGGTGCCCAGTTCAGTGGCTGTTCTTCTGTATGCCTTGGTTCTCCCTCCGTCTCACCCTCAGATTCTCCTTGAGCTGCCCAGTCTTTACTGTCCGGACAACTCTTTGAGCCTGCTGTTTAACCACCTATATTCTCTATAAATAAATTAATTTTTCCCATAAATTGTGTGGTGCATTTTGAGTCCTTGCTCTCGTGGGTTTCAAACATTAACAATACAAACTGGCCACTATGGACTCAAGCCCACACAAAGACTGGAGAAATGACTCAACAGCCTCTGCCTCCAGAGCTGGATGCCTGGCTGCATTGGGTCAAACAGTCTAACCAGGCAGCGATAGAATCTGCATATTCTGCGGCTCAACAGGTTCTCTGCCTTTCTACCCAGATCTCCCAGTCTGCTCCCGTAGCTCAATCTAGTTTAACCAGAACCCCCAGTCTCCCCAATCCTGAGACTTTATCTGGGGATCTTAGTAAGTGCCGAGGCTTTCTCTTCCAATGCATTAATGATTGTCAACAGTTTTCGGCCAATGGGACTAAAATAAGGTATATCAGTAATTTGCTACGTAGGAGGGCACTACAGTGGGTCGAGCCCTTTCTCTGCCTCCACATCACTCATACGACCTCCTTCCTGGAGCTCTGCTTCCCTCCAGCAATCCGTTCAGTCTTTCCAAACCAGAGAGGGAGGCCATGGAGCAGTATATCACCAAGTCACTCCACGCTAACCTAATCAGACCATTCTTGTCCCCGCTCGGTGCAGGGTTCTTTTTTGTCAGTAAAAAGGATGGAATGCTCCAGCCTTGCATCGCCCACCAGGGCCTAAATGCCATAACCATAAAAAAAGCATCCTCTTCTGCTCTTGGCTTTTGAATCCCTACAAGGAGCTAACAACTTCACCAAATTAGACCTCCACAATGCCTACCACCTGGTCCGCATTCTTGAGGGTGATGAGTGGAAAATGTCATTCAAAATGCCTCTCGGGCATTTAGAATATCTTGTCATGTCCTTTAGCCAACACCCCTGCCATTTTCTAAGCCCTCATAAATGATGTCATGTGTAATTTTCTTGACGGGTTCGTCTTCCCCTATCTTGATGATATCCTCATTTTCTCTCATATAGAACATTATACTCATGTCTGCTTGGTCCTCAGACATTTCCTCAAAAACCAATTTATATGTTAAGGCAGAGAAATGTGAGTTTGGGGGGAGAATCATAGCAGACCCACACTCAACTCCCAGAAGGATCTGCAGTGGTTCTTAGGGTTCACCAACTTCTACTGCCAATTCATCAGACATTACAGTACTGTGGCAGCCCCTCTCACCAAACTCATCTCATCCACCACCCACTTCACCTGGTCAGCAGAGGCAGACCAAGCCTACTGCTGACTGAAGCATTTGTTTACCACCGTTCCCATTCTTGCACAGCCCAACTCAGGTCCCGACCCTGGTACCGCATCGCACTGGACTTCATCACAGGACTACCACCCCCTTCTCTCCCATATTAGCCCGAGATTCTGCGCAGCCTGCTGGGGACCCAGTTCTATATTCTCTGTATGCCTTGGTTCTCCCTCCATTTCATCCCCAGATTCTCCTTCAGCTGCCCAGTCTTTACCGACTGGCCAACTCTGTTGAGCCTGCTGTTTAACAACCTATGTTCTCTGTATATAGTTAATTTTTCCCAAAAATTGCACGTTGCATTTTGAGTCCTTGCTCTCGTGGGTTTCAAACATTAACACATACTGATAACAAACACAAGCTGAAACTTAATCTCAGGGAATGATAGGTTTCAGCACTTAATGTACAGCATATTTTCTCTGAATTTAAGAGGAGAGACACAAGCATTTTCCCCCCCTTCTCCCTCCCCTCAGGCAGTGTTCCTCTACTGTATCTGTTCATGTTTCCCCATGTCTCAGTCAGAGGCTTCTGGGTGATTTGGGACTTACCTGACCTAGAAAACAGAAAATCTGCAGCTTCCTTTACTGAGACCACTGAATTTAACACCCAACCTTTTTCTCCTCTCTGCAATCCTTGTTGTCCCAGGAACCTTTCAACCTTGTGACAACAATTGATAGGACTGCTAAATATACAGTAGTAGAATTTGGGGGGAGATAACATGTGCTTTGAAGCATAACATGAGAGAGGGTTTTTTTGTACCCAGGTGATATGTTCAGCTAATAGCCATTTAGTAAGTGCATGTTATACAGGAGAGTGTAACACTGAGATTAACTGCAGGGAGGTCTAGGTATACAGAGAACAGCTAGAGGTTGAGGCAAAATTTGGGCTGCAGAACTAGATCACTATTTTTATGCCTAGGTGCCGATGACAGCCATGGCTGAAGGCATTATGTTTTTGGGTTGTCCATCCGTCTGTCCCATTCTCGTGGATGCAGTATCTCAGGAATGCCTTTAGGGGATTTCAAATTTGGCACAAAAGTCCACTTGGACTCAAGGACAGTGTGACACTATTCTGTCTCTTCTCTGTACCCTTCCATAAAAATAGTTCCAAGACAGCATGTTACTCATTTGGAATTATTCACTAGAATTATACATGTCAGTATAGTGATAACTTCCATTTTCCCAAAAAAGTCTATTCTAAAACCTAATGATTCACAAGCCCATTTTAGACTTAAATGTTCAAGGTGGAATTATTGCACCAACTGTCTACCGTGGCATTCTGTATAAAAGTTACTAAACTGACAGGATATTTCTATAAGACAGACATATTTCAAGATATATATTTCGAATCATGACCAATATTATAACCAAACAGGTGAGAGACTCAGAGAAAGTAAAACACTCAGATAAGCTCAGGATTATTTTACTCTTTTTTAATACATCATTTAAGACTAGGAAAACACAAAAATTAATTATATCAGAATGACAACCAAAAATGCACATGAACAAACTGCAGGATCATTTAACAAGAATGTATTGACATGTTACCCTGTCAGAAACCATTAATCGTCCTATAAGGCATCTAAACATCAGCATGAGTCTCTAGCAGTGATAATGACTAGGATTATGATTACCACTTTAGGTTTGCTTGCTTTTCTCGGGCGTGTCAGCATCCATAAACAAGACACTAGACTCTGACCTGTTAGCTCATTAGCAGATATTCTGCCTAACTGTGAAATTAATGTCTAAAATGTGTATTGTAAAAACCATGCGCGAGATTGTAGCAGTGCATAGGATGTATTATCTGGACAGAGGGTGTCAGTGGAACATATAATTAGTTTCATGATTTGCAGCAGACAAGTCATACTTGTCATACAGTTCACATTGAGTCTCAGTGGAAGTGCTTTGACTGTAATTTTGTCTTAAATTTCAGTCTGCCCTAACAGATGGAATAACTTTGGTTAATAACACTAACCTGCTCTTGCTGTTTTTCCACCATAGATACATCAAGTGTATGTACTGCAGCAACACACAGTAAGATAGCTGAGCTAGCTGCAAGCCTTTTAATGCTTTAGGTAATTTTGCACTAAAAATTGGCTTTTTAATCAGATATTTGCAGTGGATGTAGCAGCATCAGGCCAAATTATATAAATGTGGATTGTATTCCTGGCTTTTAATGTTTATTATGAGCTGTGTGAAATGATTAGAACATGAGTTTGCTGTAGTCGACAATGGTAACTAGGAGTTAAAATACAAAATCACAAGTGTAACAAACTGTAACTTTTAAAATCTATATTATCTACAGCATCTTTGAATTTTTACCGTTTCACAAGGCTGCATGCTATGTGCTTAGTTTACTATGCAGTCTCTGATGGTCTGATAAATATGAAATACTGAATTAGTAATGAATTGCTTTTGTCTTTGTAATGGATTACTGCTGCTTTTAGATCAGACTTTACAAGTATCTGTTCCCATCACAAGCCATGGAAATTCCATGCATGGAAAAGTCGTGCAGTTATTCTGTAATTGCTGCTCATATTGTCATATTAGGGAATCTCAAAAGTTTTAGAACATATGGGCGAATGACTGTGGTGGCTTTATTTAGAATAGTTGATGTTTTAATGTGTTGTTCAATTGCAGGAACATGTTTCTGTGCCTGCCAGGTGCTCCTGGCTGACCTTTTGGAGCTAAACTCCAGGAAACATCCCATCAAGCTCCTTGTTATTTATGCTATTCTATATTAAGCTATAATGTGCTGCAGAGAAACAAGCTTTCATGCTTCAGAGCTCACAGTTGTTAAAAATGAACACCAGAGCTGTTGTGATGCAAAGGAGGGTTTCGTTGTCTGTCTGTCTTGAGGGATGAGACAGGCAAGTGCACTTGTGTGTAGCGTTTCTTTACATGCATTGCCTATGCATTTGAGTTTCTCCATTCAAAGGCCCCAGCACATCTGCACTGTTCACAGAGAAATCAGCAGGTCGAGCCTTTATATTTACTGTGCATGTGCGACTGACCACCTCTAAAAAGTTCTCTTTAGGAGAAATAAACAGGTGCTATGTGGAGCTGCTGGTCAGAGATTGCAGCCACTGCTGTGACAACATCTCTCCCCAGGCCAGCGCTGTTGTCAGACATGGAATGCAGGGCCAAGTATAAATCCTGAACACAGCCCATATGAATGGCCTTTATTTTTGTGTGGATGCTGTAAAGCATTGACACTATGCTCTTCTGTTCATTATTTATTATTATTGTGTGGATGCTGTAAAGCATCCACACAATGTTATCCTGTTCTTTATTATTCTGATTTCTTCCGTCCGTTTTTTGGCACTTAATTTCTTCAACATACTTTCAGCTACAAAAGCCATGAAGTTATCAAAATGTTGCTACACTCTAGTATTTCTGTGTGTAAGACTACTCTTCCTTTCTCACATACACACAAACACCTACACACCCAAACACACACACAACACTACTTCTTCTATCTACTTTGTGGGGACCAATAGGAAAATGTTCACATCTTAATAAGTTCAGTATACTTTCAGCTAGAAAAGCCATTCTGGCATCAAAATGTTCAGGTTTTTCAGGACATTATGGCATGTATTCAACTTTTTTACAACTTTCATACTTTTGAAAATATTCAACATTTATTCTGACAATTTTGCCCCATTCAAATGAATGGGGAAATTCAACTTCAGCATACTTTCAGCAATATTTAGCTTTATTCTGAATATCATGCCCCATTCAAACGCATGGGAAAATTCTACACTCAGCATACTTTCAGCTATTTCAGGTATCAAAATGTTCAGCTCAAGGACATTCATGCTTCTCTTCTGAATTTTTCTAAATCTCATACCTGTAAAATATTTATCTTTGTTTTGAAAATTTTGCCACATTCAATTGAATGGGAATATTCAAATTCAGCATACATTCAGCTATTTCAGGTATCAAAATTATCAGCTCTCCAAGAACATAAATGCCTCTATTCAGAATTTTTCTAAACTTCATACCTCTGAAATATTGAGCTCTATTTTAAAAGTTTTCTCTGATTCAAATGAATGGGAAAATTCTACTTCAGCACACTTTCAGGTATTTCAGGTATCAAAATTATCAGCTCTCCAAGAACATAAATGCCTCTATTCAGAATTTTTCTAAACTTCATACCTCTGAAATATTGAGCTCTATTTTAAAAGTTTTCTCTGATTCAAATGAATGGGAAAATTCTACTTCAGCACACTTTCAGGTATTTCAGGTATCAAAATGTTCAAGTCTCCGAGGACATTCATTCTTCAACTCAGAGTTTTTATACACTTCACACTTCTGAAATATTTAGTTTTATTTTGAAAATTTCACCCCATTCAAATTAATGGGAAAATTGTACGTCACCATACTTTCAGGTAGATATGCATTTCAGGTGTCAAAATGTTCAGAGTTTTTTATTAAGTTCAACATACATTATTCAACAAAGAACTTCAGCCATTTCTTCTCACCTATTTCAACAAAGAACTTCAGCCATTTTTTCTCAACTATTTCAACAAAGAACTTCAGCCATTTCTTCTCATCTTTCAGCTGTTTCAGCAATTGACTTCAGGCATTTTCAGGACGATCTTTCAGCTTATCAGCATCCACACGCGTTTACGACAGGAAACACATTTCTCTAGTTTCAATTGTATTTGCTCATTAACTGCAATGCCATTCAGGTTATTGTTGCCTGGGACTAGAACAGCCTGACAGCTGCAGGGCTGAATTCATTGTCATCTTGGCTGTAACAGTGAGTTCTGCTCACATTGTACAGCTGGTCAGAAAACTGGTGTGCATTTAGTGTTCCTCCACAAGCAAGGTCCCATTCTAATGTAACTGAATCATCAAGAATCTAATCAAATTGAGTCAATAGGATTCTGGACTTTGTCAGTCAAAATCAAATCAGGGCATCAGTGCTGATATCCAGCTCTGTTGTCCAGTAGACAGCCCCTTGGGTTCTTTTTGTTGGATGAACCATGCCAGTGTGACAATAGAAAATGAAAAACCTGGCCTAGTGAGTGTGCCAATTTATTAGCCAGCCCAAGATGACAGCCAGCCAGCTCAGAAATATGGCACCATCCTCAGACTCATCCCTATCCCTGCCTGCTAAAAAACAAAATGATCTTTAAATCTGACAAATATTCAAAGGCAATCTGAACAGTAGGTGTTCCTAAATGAGAATTTAACAATGAAAACCTCACCAGCAGTGTAATAACAGGTTGGCTCATGCTGACCATTAGTGTTTTGGAGACAGTGTTACAGAATTAATTAGCTCAGTGAAAACTAGTCTTTGAAGCCATCACTCTGTTGATGCATCAGTTGTGAGCCAGCTCATCACAGCCGCAGCTGGAATCTTCCATCTCAGCTGATTTTATTCAGGTGAAAATGTATCCTTTCTTATGCAAATAGATTGCAAGATATTTCTGCCTTACACCTCTTGCCTCAAAATGGTCAATTTTTCTGCTCCAATTCTAAACTGGTCCAATGCACTGAATTGCTAATATGAATACATGAATAAATCCTTTTCAAAGTCATCATTTCACTCTGCTGACCGCCTCTTGGGGATTCCAGATACAGTATGACTGTCAGTGTGATATGTGACTGGTTGAGGAAACTGGGTTTCACATTCTACACAGCTGCCACAAACATTAATCGCCTTCATAATGAAAGTTTAAAAATATCTGTATGTAATGCAATGATTTGTACTTACAAAGAATAGTGTATGAAGGCCACGATATGCTAACCCCTGGACATAGGAATAAAGTTTAACCTCTCACACTAAGGTGGCATATTTGGGGAGGCGACAGCAGTGGGGTGGGTAGAGCAGTCGTCTCCTAATCAGAAGGTTTGAATCTTGGTGCCGGCAGTCCACTGTTGAAGTGTCCTTGGGCAAGACACTGAACCCCCCAGTTGCCTCCGATGGTTAGAGCCATCAGTTGAGGTGGCGCTGCACATGGCTGCCATCGGTTCTGTACCGGAAACAAATTCCTTGTGTGTAACATACTTGGCCAGTAAAGGTGATTATCCTTATATTTGAAACATATTAAAGCTCCAAACACTGCTTGAGGTTTTATGATGGAGATATTTACTCAGTAACATGAACCTGCGAACAGAGTTCCCTGCAGACCTCCCTCTTACATATTATTAATTCAGAATAAGACCCCAAAACCTCCCAAATAACAACAACCTGCAGTTATTGTGGCAGCTACCTCCTTAAACCCTCAGATGTTACTGTACTGAGAAATTTTTGTAAACCAGTACACTCTGGCTCTTTGAGGAAGTGTTAAATTTTGTCTGAAATAGCCAATGAAAGCTGTGTCACTGGACACTTAAGACCATATTTGTTTTGCACAGTATTTAGGTATGACATAAGATGTTATTAAGGATAGGATATTTAAAGAATAGTGTATATTATGTAACAACAGTTGGATATTTTAGATAAACCCTTTTCTGATGTAACTGTTTAAAATCATTTTAGCAGTTCAATCTGGGCCTTCTGTCAACCCTGTGAACTGTTATGCAATCGCACATACTCACTGGGGATTGGGTAATATGTGCAACTTTAACAATTACCATTTAAAAGTGTAAACCCACTAAAATTATAAGCATCAGTACCATCAAAACTTGACTCAATAAACACAAAGTATTAAACCTTTTCAGGAATTTTATATAGAAGCTTAGAAGAGTTACAGCAAAGCAGCTAAATATAGCATTAAAATCATCAATAATTGTCTTGATTGGCTTACAATCTAAATAAATTATGAACTACTATTTCTAAACATAAATCTAAAATGATCATACTGATTAAAATTATGGTTGTTGCTGAGCTCTCAATCTGAACAACAAAGATTTTTCTCACGCAATCGGGCTCTGAGTAGGGCAGTGGCAGGTTGGGCAATCGTTTGTTCCTCTTTTTCCTTTTTGCCGTGATTCAAGCTTTCACAAGAAAAAACTTAACAAATTGAAAAATTAAAACTCATCAAGAAAATCTCATTCTCTTCTCTTCAATTTTGACTCAGAGAATTATAGGATATTTTCAGATAGACCATGTTCCTCTTGGTTAAATCTTCTGTAACTCGGGAAACCATAAAGACATGGAAATGTCTAAAACGGGCTTCTTTTCAAGCCATCTTTCCCCACCAGGCCGGGTGGCTTGTGGCATTCTGTTAAAAATTCTTCATTTCTTCATCAATCATCTTTTAGGCAGGAATTCGGTTTTCCCCTCGTCGACATCCATCTCACCCTCACAAGCCAGGTGCATGTGGGGGAGCACCCCCAGAGGGGTGCTCTTCCCGGACTGCCTTTCCATAGTTCTCGGTCTCCTGGAAGTCAGATGGTCAACCGGACAGAGCCTCCAGCCACAGCCTTGAAAGGACTCTCTGTTCCTCTTTTTGCCTGGGTTTTTTATAGGATTCTGGTCAGTAGTCTTAATACCTTATTTGGCGTGCAAAGTCATATTCTTCTGAAGTATTGCATATTTTTTTACTGTCACAGCTCAAGCCTACTGCCCGTAACCAGCCTCTGCCCCACTGTGATCCAGCCTTGGATTCTACTTCCTCTTTCCTTTAAAACTAAAACCACCTTAATACCTAATGAAGATACAAGAAATTCACATCTGATTTGAAATATCAAAATTCTATCATTGCTTTTAACAGAACAATCAGAATTACACACTAATTCTACACAAAACTAGCAATGCCTTAAAATCAAAACATAAATCTTTATATTTTGAATACATTACTTGACTAAACATTGATTGGACATTGATCAAACATTTGTAGTGGCTAAAAATAAACAAGGCAACTATGTACTTCATACATAGATATTATTTGTACTAGTTGTGTAAGGGAGAGCTGAGTGGTTATGGGTTCATTAAGTTCATGTGAGCTGGACAATGAGCTTATGTAAGTTGGTCAAGATGTTTCCTGTTTTTGAAGTACATCTCAGGGTGTTGTCTCCCGAAACTGGAGAAAAAAAAGAGAGAGAGAGAGAGAGAGAGAGAGAGAGAGAGAGAGAGAGAGAGAGAGAGAGAGAGAGAGAGAGAGAGAGAGAGAGAGAGAGAGAGAGAGAGAGAGAGAGAGAGAATGCTACTGGGACAGTAAACCGTATTCTTTTTGGGGACCCGGCCGGGGGGGAGACTGACAACTGACTGTGGGTTGACAGAAAGACTGACTCATGACCAACCACAACTGACTGGACTGATGCTTTTGACAATCTTCTTATTTAATGCTTTGTCTATCACATTGCAGGAGGAGAGTCCCTGTTCTGTGTTTCCCTAATTACAAGATTAACTACAAGATTATCTGTTTAAATACCACTCTATTCAGAATAATTGTAATATTAAATGATCCTTTAAATTGGGATGGTTTGTCTGAATTAATTTAGTCGGCCTCACACTCTAGCCACGACACATTATCAGTCAAATCTTTACTTTTAGGCTTGAAACCATCATTTTTACTTCCTTAATAAACTGTTTGTCTTTTCTCTGTGTGCCATGCACACACGAACTTTTTCAGTTCCTCCTTTCAGGGATGTGTGTCTACTTCCTCTTTTCTGTGGTTCTGCCTTTTTCACTCTGTTAGAAATTAACCCAATTCTTTTGTTGGAAGCACGAGAAGTGAAGACAGGAGAGGACTGTGTCATGGTCCTACCCCGCTCCTCTTTTGAAAGGACTTCCTGTCCCCGGCTCACCCTGCCTACCGGGAGCTTTGGTTCATCACTCACATCAGCTGCACCTGCTCCTCCATTACTTGCACCTGTTTTCACCCCTATTTAAGCAACCCTCTCCCACCAATAACCTGCCAGATTGTTCGTTGCTTTAGCCTAGACTCTCCAGCGTTATTGTGCCTCATATTCTGAGATCGAAACCTTTCCTGTACTTACCACCCTTGCCCCTGTTATTTGGACTGTTCTCTTGTTGTAGACCGCCCTGCCTGGACTCCTGACCTGCATATCTGGACTTGCCCTATTCTTGCCTGCTTTGCCTGCTCTCCTTTACTCCAGAGCTCTGCTGCACGGACTATTTTTACATTCTGTTACTCCCCGAGGCTGGCTCTTTAATTGGGTCTCTACCTTATCCCTACGGAGGCTGCTCACGCTGCCCTTTGTGACAGAACAATCTGGCCAACATGGACCCAGCCAGTAGTGATTTCCGAGCCTGGCCG
This sequence comes from Monopterus albus, assembly GCF_001952655.1. Classification (NCBI taxonomy): domain Eukaryota; kingdom Metazoa; phylum Chordata; class Actinopteri; order Synbranchiformes; family Synbranchidae; genus Monopterus; species Monopterus albus. The sequence goes on from NW_018128166.1 coordinate 163,957, forward strand.
GACCCCATTGAACAGGCTCTCGCCGTTCACAAGACCGCACTGGGGGCCGTACAAACTATGATGCATAGTTTCACTCATGATGACCAGACCCAGGGTTCACTTCTGAAGGTTAGCTTGTGAGGCTGCCTTTGACGTAGAAATTCATTATAAGGACCCCCTTCTTGGCATAACAGTAGAGCAATTTTCAGTCAAAATCTAACTTGAGCCAGGTCTTCCTGACTGTAGGTTTTGGGACAAAAGTAAACAAACAGAATGAAAAAACTGAAAAAACTTAATTCAGGGTCAGTGGATGGAACTCCTGCGGGAGTTCTATCTCTCTGATCCCAGTGCTGTAAGGCCTACCTGTGATGAGACATTCAGTAAACTTTCTGCTGATTTTAAACAGTCCTCTCCTGTCGTCACTTCTCGTGCTTCCAACAAAAGAATTGGGTTAATTTTTAACACAGGTCATAGTAAACTGAAAAAACTTAGAGAAAAGTCAACTGGACTAGATTTCTAGGTCGAAGACATTTCACCTCTCATCCAAGAGGCTTCATCAGTTCTGACTGACTGGTGTTGAGCCGGAGATATTTATCCTCCTTGGTGGTGTTTCAGTCCTTTGAAGGCCAACAATTTCCTTAACGACTGAGTCGTTATAGCCCAGTATCAGTGAGAGTCGTTGCCTGTTTATGAATCCTCCCCTGTCAACCGACGCCTGTGGTGGGCATGTTTGGGCAGAGATCTCAAAACAGGATTGTAGATGGAAGACAAGTTGTGTCTTAGTCCACCACCCCTATTTAGTGAGGGGTGTTCTATTTTTACAAAAATAGCTTCCTTAACTCCTCCCTGAAAGTCTCTCAAAATAAAATTGCCGGATTTTATTTTGAGAGACTTCCCAGGCGCTAAACTGTCCTGCTCTGGATGTTTCTGCTGAAGACAAGTGGCCAGAAAGTTCCCACAAGGGGAGGCGTGAAAGTACGCCTGAGGAAGCGCCATCTTAACCGCATCCCTCTTCCCACTGTTATTATGGGGAATGTACAATCCCTAAGAAACAAGGTGGATGAAATCCAGGGTAATATCCGATACCGGAAGGATTTTAAGGACTGCTGTGTCATGGCGTACTCTGAGACGTGGCTTACTGAGCATGACGGTGACCCGAACTTGTGGATTGACGGTTTTGGAACACCTTTTCGTTTGGACTGGCAGGCAGGGGTAACAGGAAAATGGAGTATGTTTATATGTCAACAAACGGTACTGTACATCGTTGATGGTCAGGCAACGCATCTGTACCCCGGATGTGGAACTCCTGTCCATCTCGCTGCGTTCTTTTTATTTACCTCGGGAGTTTCCTCAACTTTTTATAACGACTGTGTATATTCACCCAAAGGCGGACGCTGCTTCTGCCTCCAGTACCATCTTTGATGTAGTACAGAGGCTGCAGTCGATTTCACCGGAGGCTCCAAATTTTATTCTCGGGGATTTTAACCATGTGTCTTTGAAAAAGACACTTAAAAACTTTTATCAGTATGTCTCCTGTCCAACTAGGCGGGGGAAGACACTGGACTTTTGTTATGGATCGATAAAGGGGGCTTATAAGTCCCTTCCCCTCCCTCCCTTGGGCTCCTCTGATCATAACTGTGTGCATTTGTTGCCCACATATAAAACTGTTTTAAATGAGTACATGGTCTCTGTCACTTTCTCAAGGATGTCATGTTTCAACTTGTTTGTCTTTTTGAGATTGGCTGCATCCTTGAAATACAGCAGACTGCCTTGGTGAAGTCTATACTCAACATCTACTGGAAATTTGGGAATTTCAAATTCCTCTGGCCACTGAGAACTTCTATCTGAAGAGGAGACAGACAGATCTCTGTGTCTGCCAGGCTGCTTGTATCACTACATAATTCAGGTTGTGCAGTGACTGGTACAAGCTCAATCACTGGGATAATTTTAATGGTTGGTTTCTCAGGAAGATCTGTGAGGTTTACACAATTTGTTGTTAAATTCAGGATCTTGGTACTGTAAGAAGGTGTAGTCTGCTTGGAGAGTGCCTTTGAGCCAGCCAATAAAATCTTCAAGTGTGTCTGGTAGTGTAATTATTGTCATTTTTCTTATATCTCCCTCAGAGACAATAACCCTCATGGTTAATTTCTGTTGCACATCCATCTGGAGAAAAAAAACAAACAAACAGGTATTTAGCAAATAACAAATTGTCTCAGTGTCACCATAAACTCTCTTTGTACCCTGTAATCAAATTTAAGTCATGCATTAATTTAACTAATTCGCTATCTTTTGTCTATTTGTTCGGTGAATTAACTGAGCCTATTTCAATAAATAATCATCTCAAATTATGTGTTCATTCATGTTGAGGTAATGGCTCTTACAAGATGCTGTAGACCAGGGTTGGGCAAACTTTAGGACTCGCGGGCCACAATGGGTTCTAAAATTTGATAGGATGGGAGCGGAAGGATGGAGTATTTGTGTGAACTAATATAAATGGCATATAAAAGCCATTACATCAAAGGTTTTGGCCTTTAACAGGTAGCAAAGCATGAATATGCAAGACTTATTGTACAAATGATTCTCCACATGCATTTTTTTCATAACACAGTAGAGAAATAAACCTTCAGTTTCAGTGGGAACATTGCTGTTGTCTCCCTTTTTAGCCAGTGCATCAAAGTTTAGAGTTAGTTTTGTTGTGGCTATTCTCAGGATAGATCTGAGGTGCTGGTCAGTTGACATGGATCTGTGACTGGCTTTGTTGATGTTCATGATGCTGAACGTCTGCTCATACACATAGGTCGAGCCAAACAATGCCAGCATCTGCTGTGCAGGAGGATTGGAAACGTGACTTTGTTAATAACCCCTTGTGTTCTGTTCAGATAAATAATACCTGTTTTCACTTTTTATCTAGAGAAAAAAGATGCAAGTAATTATTTTTTCAAGCTCAAACTCAATGGCCTTGGCTCATTTTTTGTGAAGAACATATATCAGAACACATTTTCAACTAGAGAAATGCATTTCCTGTCGAAAATGTGTGTGGATGCTGTGATGCTGAAGGATCACCCTGAAAATGCCTGAAATCAATTGGTGAAACAGCTGAAGGATGAGTAGAAATTGCTGAATTTCTTTGTTAAAATAGTTGAGAAGAAATGACTGATGTTCTTTGTTGAATAATCTGAAGGATGAAATGCAATAAACTAGGGATGGCCTTGAAGAGCTGAACATTTTGATACCTGAATGGCTTTTCTAGCTGAAAGTATGCTGAACTTATTAAGATGTGAAAATAGTCCAGTTGGACCCCACGAAGGAGGTAAAACAAATAGGTGTGAACGTGTGTGTGAGCAAGTTTAGAAAAAATTCTGAACAGAAGCATGAATGTCCTTTAGGAGCAGAATATTTTGATACCTGAAATACCCCTGAAAGTATGATGTAGAATTTTCCCATTCATTTGAATGGGGCAAAACTTTCAAAATAAAGCTAAATACAGTATTTCAAAAGTATGAAGTTTAAAAAAATTCTGAATAGAAACATGAATGTCCTTGAAGAGCTGAACATTTTGATAGCTGAAACAGCTGAAAGTATGATGTAGAATTTTCCCATTCATTGGAATGAGGTGAAACTTTCCAAATAAAGCTAAATATTTCAAAGGTATAAGGTTTAGAAAAATCCTTAAGACAAGCATGAATGTCCTTGAAGAGCTGAACATTGTGCTACCTGATAGAATTTTTCCATTTATTTGAATCAAGTAAAACTTTCAAAATAAAGCTAAATATTTCAAAGGTATAAGGTTTACAAAAATACTGAAGACAAGCATGAATGTTCTTGAAGAGCTGAACATTTTGATACCTGAAATAGCTGAAACTATGCTTAAGTAGAATATTCCCATGCATTTGAATGGGGCAAGATTGTCAAAATAAAGCTAAATATTTCAAAAGTATGAAGTTTAAGCATCTGTTGCTGCTTAAAGTGCCTTAGATTTTGTGTTACTTATTTATCTGCTTTATATTTCGTTTGTGTTTTGTGGCATTCATGTGGACAGCAAAGTAAGAATTTCATTGTATAGGGAAACACGTTTCCTAACTGTGCATAGAGAGAGGGGGAGGCGAAGGGGAGAGACAGAGAGAGGAGTTATGTTGGGGCATGTCCCAACTGCGCTGCATTTTATGAACCACCAGATGGCACTCCAAGACTGTGTCATTGACTCAGCACTTTGAGCTCCCATTGACTTGTATTGCAAAATATAAAGCTGAATAGATTAAAAAGTATAAATGTTATAAAAAAGTTGAGTACAAGCAGGGATGTCCTTGAAGGGTTGAACAGATCACGACCTCAATGGCCTGTATAGCTGAAAGTATGCTGGACTTATTAAGTGCCAAAATATAGGGTGGAAGATCCCAGAATAATAATAAATAAAGAACAGGAGAGGGTGTTCGGGTATTATTTACCCAGGGACAATGAAGTGGTGGTTGCAATCAATCATTCCACATTCTTACATTCCACTGTCAGGCTGTGTTTTGGACGTGGTGGTCTGCAGCACGGGGGCGCCCCAGGGGATGGTGCTTTCCCCCTTTCTGTTCACCCTCTACACATTGAACTTCAAGTACAACTCCCACCACTGTCACCTACAAAAGTTCTCTGATGACACCACCATTGTTGGATGTGTATCGGGGGGATGAGTGGGAATACAGGGATGGTTGTTACTGACTTTGTGAAGTGGTGTGAGGAAAATCGACTGGTCCTGAACACCAGTAAGACTAAAGAGATGGTGATTGATCCCCAGTGGAAATCACCAGCACTCACTCCGGTGAGCTTTCAGGGCTCAGTCATTGAGATTGTGGATTTAAATACCTGGGGGTCCACCTCAACAACAAAATGGATTGGACTGACAACACTGATGTCCTGTACAAGAAGGGCCAGACCCTCCTCCACTTGTTGAGGAGACTGAGGTCCTTCGGTGTGTGGGGGGCACTCCTTCAGACTTTTTATGATACTGTGGTGGCATCTGCTGGTTTTTATGCTGTTGTGGGCTGGGCGGGAGGTAGCACGGTCAGGGACAGAAAGAGACTCAACAAGCTGGTTAAGAGAGCTGGGTCTGTCCTGGGCTGCCCCCTGGATTCCATCAAGGAGGTGGTGGACAGAAGGATGCTGGTAAAACTAAGATCCATCATGCATGATCCCTCCCATCCCGTGCACCACACCAGAGTAGAGGCTCTGAACAACTGTGCAATACATCACTAAAGGGATAAGCTAGGTGAAAGTATGAGGGACTATGTAATAGTCAGCTGAGGTGCAATACTCAAATTCTGGGGTAAAATGCATGGTTAATATCCACATATATAAATTCTGTTCTTGATTATTCAAATACTTGATTCTGTCTATTTTTGAGTACTTGGAATTTATTTATCCTGATGTGTGTGTGGTGCTTGTTCTCATGGTGTTATGCTGTCTGTTCTCTATTGCTGCTTGAGGTACTGAAATTTGTTTATTAAGATATGTGTTGTGTTTGTTTCTCGTGGTGTTATGTTGTTTGTTCTCCATTGCTGCTGAAACACTGAAATTTCCCCATTGAGGGATCAATAAAGTACCTACCTACAGCTTAGCTTTTGTATTGTGACCACAACAGTCTTGAATAGTTCAACAATTTACATCTGTTGATTAGTTTAGCATAAAAGTATTTGATTTTACAACCCTCATGCTTTGAGAAAGCATGCCAGGTGTGAAGAAATGTCTCCACCTCAAACATTTACATCTCTGTGCTCTCCTTGAAAGCCAACACCCCCTGGGGCTGGACAGACGCAATAACTATATGTCAGCCAGCATTGTCCTTCACATTTCACAACCTGTGACTTTGAAGAAGGGGCTGACATTGGTTATCATCCGGCTACACCTTCTGTGCAACAACCATCTGTAGAGCCTGAGGTAAGTGTGTGATGCTGTTGCAGTATACTGAATGTGAGACACTCCTGCTTTGGGAGAGAGAGAAACTAGGTGCTAAGTATAATTTCTTATATTTTCATTATTCTAGGTTGCGGCCAGCACCAGGCAATAGAAGCACTGTGGAGTGAAGGACAGAAAAACACAATATTGTTAGAAATTAACCCAATTCTTTGGAAGCACGAGAAGTGAAAACAGGAGAGGACTGTTTAAAATCAGCAGGATGTTTACTCAAAGTCTGGGCACAGTGACGTCATTACAGCGCTGAGATCAGAGAGACAGAGCTCCCGCAGGAGATCCGACTTCTGAACCCTGAATTAAGTTTTTACAATACATTGTATCCTCTTGGGCTGCTCCGCCCTGGACAGGGGTGCAACCTTCAATAGTTCGTGATCCTATTGGTTATTTGGTGTGAGTAGGTCAACCCCTGCGCTTGCTTGCTGATATGTGATCTAGACCAGGTGTGTGTGTGTGTGTGTGTGTGTGTGTGTGTGCATGCGTGTCTCCGGCACCCTGATCTTGATATCAAGGTGCACTGATCAATGGGTGGCCTGAGTTGCAGGCCCCCTTTGTGTGTGATGCCTATAAGTATGTTAAACTGGCCAGGTGGTCATCTCAGGTTGTAGCCCCCGGCCTCTGCAGGACATCCCAAGACAAAGCAGAATCTTGGAATATGCTAAGTGGGTCTACTGTGGGTGTAAAACATTTGCTAAAATGTAAATATGCTGTCTGGTCACAAGGAAATGCAGACGTCCTGTCTCTACACAGAAGTTACAGCATTCAAAGTAAGCAGATTCTACTTCATTACAGTTGTAAGATATATAAGCAAGGGAAATAAATGTATTAAAAATAACCAAAGCTCAGTAGTTCTGGACAATTATCAATACAGCTGTAATATGTATAGACAAGGAAAATAAAGTTATGAAAGGTAACTAAAGGGAACTACAGGTATGAGAAGTAACTAAAGCTGATAAAGTAACTATAGTCTATAAGACTCAAATCTTACAATATACATTCATCAAGTGCAAGACATACATATGTAATGTGATGTACAGTATCGGTTTGTGTATGCCAAAGAAAGGCAAGAATGTTGTTCTGATGAGTACACTGCACAGGGATGGGAAAATCTGTGGCCAAAAACCACAGATCATGTGATGTATAGGTTTGCCTGTGTTCAATGGGGCTGTGTTGTGTAGACCAAAATGGTTACTGTGTTCAGCTTGTGCTGTGCACAATGTTTGAAATGTCCTGAGTGTTTGAAATTACTGAGGTTCAAATAAAAACTAGTAGTTGTGAAAAATCTTGCTTCATTTGTAAATTTTTTTTTTTTTCAATCGTCTTAACAAAATATTTGCATAATACAGTTGAGTAATGTAATCTAACAAGCACCGTGTCCACAGGTCTTGTGTTGTCGGGCAGATGTTCAGTGTCAGGCGGTGTCCACCACACGACAGTACAAAAAAATTTAAAAAGTTGCTAGGTAACAAGTAGCCTGCACTAATAATGTATTTTCTAACTGGTTACAATAAGGCTTTTACTGCTCACAAACAGCCACTGGAGTGAGAAAACTGTAGGCAGTGGAAAAATGCAAAATGTCTCGTGAACGAGTGAACGTTAAAACAGTCTCCACGGCTCCCAAACAGCCCCTCCCCAGTGGGAGAAATTGTTAGCTAGCTAACATGTGGCTAACAGATAAGAATGTTAGCCAAACTAGTAAATGTTAAAACAAAGTTTTCACCGCTCTCAATGTTAAAACAAACCTTCCAATTAGTCACCAGCAATGACTCCAATCCATATTACAGTTACACAGAAAATTGCCTTGTATGACTCCTTCGCAGGTATCAGCGGGAGGTGCGGCACTTGTTCACAAAGCTTGTGATAAATAAAAGATGAGGTGATTTGTTTGTTTCTGCCACAAACTTTTTGTTTGAACATGAAGTTCATTAGAGCTGCTCAGTGGGTCAGCATTTTATGGATCGTTATAGGGGGTCCAGCCCTATGACTGTATTAATCAAAATCTGTAAGATGCTGTGGCTATTTTGAAAACATATATTTGTGTAGAAGTGTGGCTGCATTTGAGGAGCTGAAATTAAGACTTAGGTACCTAAGTAGTGATATAATTCACTTTTCCTGCCAGTTAGATGTGTGTTAATTTAAGTATGTTTATTTGCTATTTTATAATGCCACACGCAGATTTTGTATGTATGCATTGTACTAATGCATTTAATTTTGTCTCCCCCTGTTTCTTTGTCTATCATTCCCCTTGTTCTTCCATCTGTTCTTGATTGCTCCAGGTGTGCATCGTGCAAAAAAGGGACACTGAGAAGATGTACGCCATGAAGTACATGAACAAACACCAATGCATAGAGAGAGATGAGGTCCGAAATGTCTTTAGAGAGCTTGAGATCCTACAGGAAATTGAACATGTTTTTTTAGTAAATCTCTGGTGATTATCCTATGTTTTTTACATTTTCAATGTGGTCTGCTCTGCCTGTGTCAGTTGCCTGCTTTGTCTGTCTATGCATTTTGTATATTTACCTTAAGAGATTCCTGACAGAGAAGTGCATGCTCACTCCAAGATGTATTTCATCCCTAAAATAGATGTACTCTTTGTGAATAATGTTCCTAGTGTTAATTTTATTAGTTTAATTAAGGCTTGAAACTAATTTTTCTCTAAAAACCAGCAGCTATTATCTTAAGAAACAATTTGTACAGTGAGATACAGTATTTTGGGATATTAAATTTTGACTCTGAGCCAATTAAGCACAAATTTGATAATTAATGTGGTTTAAAATGGCCTTACTCTTCCCTGGAGTCTGATATGTGGGTGAATGGAAGCTGCTTTCATTATTCAATGCTCATCTCCAATCGGGACACATTTCTAAATGTAATTGGGGACCTGGCATGGCATTCACAGCATGTTACGCAAAGCACTTTACTCAGTAATTGGTAGAATGATATTGCACGTGACTTCTCTAAGCAGTGCCCAAATATTTAGTTATTCAGAATCAGAATCTGCTTTATTGGCCAGGTGTGTCAGACACATGAGGAATTTGACTTTGGTACATCGGCTCTCAATGTGTATGTACAATATCCCCATGCAAGGGGCAAGTAAACAGTAAACCAACATAAGGCTGTGTAATATAACAAAATAAGCAGTATTAACAAGCAACAAACAGGGCAAACAATACAAAATAAGCAGTATAAACAGGCCAGAAATAATGCAGACAGACAAAGGAATGCTCATTGTGAAATGAGATTGTAGTGGTTAAAAACAAACAAGGTACCAGTCCAGAGGTAATACGTAATAGAATAGTATGTAGTTCATATATAGATATTATTTGTAATAGTTATGTAAGGGTGAGCTAAGTGTTTATGTAAGCTTGATCTGTTTTCTCTTTTGCTCAAGCAAGAATATCTTGGGCTGTGTCCCCCTTGTTTAATTTATGGGTAAACATCCAGAGCGACTTCCTCCTTAAATGGGGAATGGACATAGCTTCAGCCTTATGTGAATGATTCGTGTGCTCTGTTCATGTTTAGAAAAAGGAAATGTGCGTTAGGTCAGTGCGACCTAGAAGTTAATGTACTGGACATCTTGGACAATGCTCGGAAGAAGGGGTGTGGAACTGGCATGAGACTGTGCCTCTGGCTCAGGCCATAGAAGGCTGTGTAACTGCGAGAAGATAAAGGCTGGAATAGCTGTGGGTTCAGAAAGAAGAAGAAGGAAGGATGGTGGGGCAGGCATGAGAGTGAGCTTAGACCCAGCTGGGGGGACTACGGACTCTGACTGACTGGACCCGGTGACCAAGACTGACTGCCGCTGTGATAATCTTCTTATTTAATACTGTACCTATCCCATTGCAGGAGGAGTGATTCTGTTCTCTGTTTCCTAACTACCAGATTACTTAGTTAACTACTACTCTGTTTAGAATAATTGTAATATTAAACGTTTCCTTAAATTGGGATGATTTGTCTGAATTAATTTAGTTGGTATCACATTCTAGCCACAACAAGATAAAATGGAATAAAAATAGAGTGCTTAAAAATAGAAACCTGTACAGGCCTGTATAATCTCTACACTGTATATTTACAGGTATTGCACTGAGGGTTGTTGTCCAGTCATATTGTCATACTGGTGTGGGTCAGGTGTTCATCAGAGTGACAGCCCAGGGGAAGAAACTCTTCTTGTGCCTGGTTGTCTTGGCGCACAGTGACCTGTAATGCCATCCAGAGGGGAGGAGTCCAAACAGATTATGTCCCGGGTGTGAGGGGTCTGCAGTGATCCTCTCCGCTCTCCTTTTGACCCATGAGGTGTACAGGTCCTCCATGGAGGGAAGGCTCACACCAATGACCTTTTCTGCAGTCCTTACTTTCCACTGAAGTCTGTACTTGTCCTGTTTAGTTGCTGAGCCAAACCAGACAGTGATGGAGGTGCAGAGGACAGACTTGATGATTCCTTTGTACAACTGTATCAGCGGCTCCTGGGGCAAGCCAAACTTCCTGAGCTGGCCCAGGAAGTACATCCTCTGCTGTGCCTTCTTGATGATGGTCCTGATGTTGGACATCCAATTGATGTTGGCCTGGGAGATAGTGGAGCCCAGGAACTTGTAGGCCTTTACTGTTGATACAGTTGTGCCAAGTATGGTGAGGGAGTAAGGTGGAGGGGCTCTTCCTGAAGTCCACTATCATCTCCACTGTTTTGAGCGTGTTCAGCTCCAGGTTGTTGCGGCTATTCCATTGGTCCAGCTGCTCAACCTCCCGTCTGTAGGCTGACTCGTCGCTGTCTCGGATGAGGCCAATGATCGTATCATCAGCAAACTTTAGGAGCTTGACAGAGAGGCCCTTCGAGATGCAATCGTTGGTGTAGAGTGAAAACAGCAGAGGGGAGAGTACACATCCCTCGGGGGGGCACCTGTGCTTATTGTCCAGGTGCTGGATGTGGTTTTCCCCAGTCTCACCTGCTGCTTCCTGTCTGTCAGAAAGCTAGTAATCCACTGACAGGTGGGGGCAGGCACAGTTAGCTGGGTCAGTTTGGAGTGGAGGATGTCCGGGATGATGGTGTTGAATGCCAAGCTGAAGTCCACAAAGAGGGCCTGTGCATAGGTCCCTGGGGAGTCGAGGTGTTGCAGGATGTAATGCAATGTCATGTTCACTGCATCGTCCACTGACCTGTTTGCCCGGTAGGCAAACTGCAGGGGGTCCAGCAGGGGGTCTACGATGTCCTTCAGGTGGGCCGACACCAGTCTTTCAAAGCACTTCATAACTGAGTCAAAGGACTTCATAACTACAGATGTCAGGGTGACAGGTCTGTAGTCATTCAGTCCACTGATGGGGGTTTTCTTGGGGACTAGGATCATAGTAGAGCATTTGAAGCAGGAGGGGACCTCACATAGCTCCAGTGACCTATTGAAGATGAATGTGAAGATGGGGGCCAGCTGACCAGCACACATTTTCAGGCAGGAGGGGGTCACGCCATCTGGGACCTATGCACAGGTCTTCTTTGTGGACTCCTTTGTTTTTTAAAGAGGCCACACACATTCTTTTCACAAATCGTTAGAGGTGGGGGGCTGTAGGGAAGGGTGGTGATTGTCGGGGGAGCAGCAGTTATTCACGTGGCTCATGATGAATTAATTATGTGCAGATAGTGAGTAGATGATTCAAGACAAAGTCATGTCCTAGGCTCATTGCCTCATCGAGGCGTGAATGATTTACATTTAATTGACAGGATACTTTCTGTCTGTTAGAGAAACCACTCTGCAAGAACAAACAGAGCATTCTAATAAGCGTACAGTAGTAGGCTTGTGTATTTTCCTCCCTGCAGGAGTGCATGACTGCCAAAGCCTTCTCAAGATTCAAGATTTTTATTTGCCATTTATGCATAAGGTAGGTGGGTAGGTACTTTATTGATCCCTCAATGGGGAAATTTCAGTGTTTCAGCAGCAATGGAGAACAAACAACATAACACCATGAGAAACAAACACCACACACATATCTTGATAAACAGGTAGTCTAGGCATATAGGAATTCTTGTGCAGCTTGTCTTTGGAGTCAGGTAAGGAGTCAAAAGCTAGAAAAAACAGTCTTCAAATAGAAAAGTTACAAAAGGGCGACAAAATATTAAAACACAATACACAAAAATAGGGTAACAGTATTTCCCACAGTGAAATTCAAACATCACACTTAGTAATTCATATGGTGGAGTTGGATATGACATTACGCTTGGTGAGGGAGTGAGGGATTATTGCACATATATTCTCACATTTTCTTATTTGCCATCAGTCTTACTGCAGCAAGGAAAAAGCTGTTATAAAGTCTTGTTCTGTGTGTGATGATACTGTCCGCCCTGCTGTGCCTGAGGCTATTGGTGCAGGTTTTGTGTCTGAGCAGAGCCGGGTGGCGTGGATCCCTGATTATGTTCTCTGCCCTTTTATGACAGCGCTGTGTGTGTATAGTGTGTTCATAGCAGGCAGTTTGGTCCCAATGATCCTCTCTGCAGTCTGTATGACTCTCGGAAGAACCTTCCTCTCTGCCGGTGTGGTGTTACCATACCAGACTGTGATGCCAGTAGTGAGGATGCTCTCTACCAGCCCTCTATAAGCCTGGGTGAGAGGGCAACGGTTTAGCCCAGCTTTTCTGAGCCGCCTAATGAAGTATAGCCGCTGCTGGGCTTTCTTCACTGTGTTCAGTGACCAGCTCAGGTCAGATGTCACCTGCAGGCCCAAGAACTTGTGGCTGTCAGCCCTCTCCACCTCAGTCCCTTTGATGGTCAGAGGCACCAGAGGTGAGGGGTTCTTCCTGAAGTCTACTATTATTTCTTTTGTCTTGTTTATGTTGAGGATGAGGTCATTCTCTCCTCCATAAATAAGAATGTCATTCACCAAGCTTCTGTAACCCGACTCGTCTCCCCCCTTGATGAGGCCCAAAATGGTGGTGTCATCAGCATATTTAATGATGATCATGTTGTCATCGTTGGAGACACAGCTGTGGGTGTACAGGGTGAAGAGTTTGGGGCTGAGACAATAGCCCTGCGGTGAGCCTGTGCTGACTGTGAGCTCAGCAGACACCCGCCCTCCCATTCTGACCACCTGTGGTCTTTCAGTCAGGAAGTCCAGAATCCAGTTACAGGTGGGAGTTGGGACACTGAGGTCTGTCATCTTTCCAATCAGCCTGCCTGGGCGAATGGTGTTGAATGCAGAACTGTAATCCAGGAAGAGCATCTCAGCATACGTACTGCTGTTGTCCAGGTGTTTCAGGGTATGAAATAAAGCCAGAGCCGTCGCATCATCCACTGATCTGTTGGGGCAGTAGACAGACTGGAGGGGGGTCTACAGTGTTCAGGACCATGTGGTTAACGTGTGTGAGGACCAGTTTCTCTAAGCACTTCATGGCAACTGATGTGAGCACCACTGGCCTGAAGTCATTCAGAGTGGATGTGTCTCATGTCTTAGGGACCGGTATGATAATGGATTTTTTGAAAATGCGAGGAACTACTGCTTGGGTTAAAGACAGGTTTCAACCTGTCTGTATACACACTACCTAGCTGATCCCCACAGGCTCTCAACACATTGTCTGGTCCCGCCGCCTTATGGGGGTTTACCTGTTTCAGGGCCTCTAGGACCTGTGTGTGCATCATCTGAAAAGCAGTGTCCCCCGGTTTGCAGGGGGATTTTGAGGGGTTGTCTGTGTTCATCCTGTCAAACCTTGCATAGAAGTTTTTGAGGCTGTCCGGGAGGGTGGCGTCCTGGGGGGCTGTGTTTGTCGATTTGTTCCTGTAGTTTGTGACTGCCTGGATTCCCTGCCACATACTGTGCATGTTGTTATTCATATAGTAGCTCTCCAGTTTTTGGAAGTATGCCCTCTTTGCAGCTGTGATGGATTTATGTAGCTCGTACTGGCCTTTCCTGTACTCCGCTTGGTCCCCTGACTTAAAAGCCTCTCGTCTCTTCCTGATTTTCTGTTTTATATCTCCATTAAACCATGGTTTTTGATTGGGGAAAACATGCACCGTTCTAGCTGGTGTGCATATGGATGTCTGCCTTGTCTCTGCTTCGGTTTGTTGTTATCAGAAGAGCTCTCTGCTGGGGGTCGTTCTGGCATCGTGTTGACATAGCATGTTAGCTCTGGGTACGAGTCCAACGTGCTCGGGTCAAAATCTCCAAAAAGACTGCCCTCTCTTAGCAGGAACAAAGTCACCCGGTCATAAATAAAGTTTGCGGCCTAACTGTTGCTTTAACATGGCACAAATAAGCAAAAAAGAAAAACAACCTGACTGAGTGGACTGCGATGTCCCACACCGAGGAGCGCCATCTTGTTCTGAGTTCTAGTTTTCCATGTGCTCTACTGCGCTGCTCTGTTTCTCACATACTCACATGTGTCAAATGCCCATTAGTGATACTGTGTATATGTATCAGGATCATTGCAACTACATACAAATGAGAAATTTTTCCCCTTTCTCTGAAGTTAGTTAGTTACAGTGATGCTGCAAAAAGGTCTGTCCATCTCAGTTGGATTGCATGAAAGCATGATTTCAGCCAGCTTCCCTCACACCCACGTTTAAATGTCCTATACTCAGCAATTAGACATAATATGGATAATCCACGATCTGTTATAAGAAACCATTGTCTATGACATCTGTAATTCTAAAGCTCATTTACATCTACTGTATAAAAATAATGAGATAGCTAATTCCATAACCATTAAAGGGTCAGAGCATGCTAATTACCAAAAACATATCTCACATACTTCTGATATCCATGCAGAATTGTTTCTGTTATTTCCCAAGGATTTGAGGTATCTAGCGCTGAGATTTCTGCCTCTTCTCTGATGCAACAGAAAATATTGAACAGTTACTGGTCTTGCTTAGTCTTGATCATCTACAGGTTTAATTAGCAGTAGTTTATGACAACAATTTATAGAGATGCGCATTGTTTTTTGAAAAAAACTTGCTATTGGATGTTTTATTCAGCAATTGTTTAATATTTTCAATGCTGCGAGTGCCACAAACAATATTCCATTTTTCCATTAGCTGATTCATTTGCTTTGGTTGGTAATTGATTATATTTTTTGCTGTGATACCTTTTGGCTATAGACAGCTTCTCTAAAAAGTACAGTAGTGTCTCCCTCCACTGCTGTTGCTCAGATCATGCCTGCTTGTATTTGGCTGGCTCTCTTGAAAAGCACAGGGAAGCTGTCAAATCTGCATAACAAATAAAACATCAGTCAGGAATTCAGGCAAAGGGACATTCCCAGTAGGCTGTTCCCATTGTCATCAGACTGTCTGATAGTGTGTGGATGCAGCTGTTACTATATGAGTCTGTTGGTGCAACATTCACAGACTCTGAACCTTGGCAGCTGTGTTGATGTTTTTGAAATGTTACTATCACAGATTTGTCCCATGTAGAGCCACCAGAGACAATGACAAAACGTGTTCTTAGGATAACTTTGATCCAGAATACCACTTTTGGTAAGCTCACTGTGAAAACCTACTGTCAGGAGTTTATAGAAAATACTGTTGTGATTGGCACCATCCAAATCAAGTCACTGGATTCATACAGGACTACAATATAGATCACCTGCAGCGACTCAAAACGTTCTCTGTGCTCAAATATGTAAAAGGGAAAGTTTAGTTTTTTCCCCTCAAGCTAGAGAAAGGAGAACCCAATCAAAGATAAAATGAAACTAATTCTTAGATTGAGTCTATGGTATGTTTATTATTTCTGCTACAGTTTATGCAGACAATTTATGAGCATCAGAGCATTACTATGTCTTGTAGTTGACTGCAAGGCATAAACAGTTTGCTTCATTTAGCTACTACTTGAAACAACATCTCAGCCGTGCAGGTAAGAAGACAGACGACCTGCTCTAACTCCTGAGCCACAGCCGCCCCTGCATTTTTAAATTTATGTAGTACTTAGCCAAAAATAGTGTTGACTGCATATGTACAACAGACTGTCTTCATAACATTATTTGGGTGGTTTCAGAAAAAGGCAGCAAAATTCGTCTGCTTACACAAGTTTGTGGTATACACAAAATGAAAGAAAATCTTTAAAAAAACTTTTCGCATTACAGACACCCAGCTAATGCCGCTATCTTTTAGCGATCCTTTGCTTTTGGAAACTTCAGAACTTCATTAACATTGGCATTAGACCAGCAGAGGAAATGCCTATTCTTAAAGCAGGCAAATGAGCAAATAAATAAATAAAATGATCATGAGAAATCCATACCTTGATAAAGCTTAATAGGAGTGTTTTTATTGAGACACAGTCAGCCAGAGAGAGACAGAATATACAGGAAAACAAGCCAAACAACAGTCAGACAAATGAA
>NW_018128166.1:180278-181034 GCF_001952655.1 Monopterus albus
TTTGTTTTGTCAAAGAAGGAAGTACAGACTAAGAGGATTTGTAAAGTTTTCCTTCAGCTTTTACCTACACGCACAGGTACCATGTTAGGAAATGCTCAGACACAGGAAAGTGAGTGAGCAGAAAAGAACGGACCCTTACTGGCTGGTCGGTGGAGATGGAAACCAGCTGAGAAGAACAGAGTAGAGGATAATGGTGAGTTGAGGCAGTTTGTAGGACTGTGCATCAACCTGATTAGTGGAGCTGGCAGGGTAACTGGGCGTCAGTGACGTGCGGTGAGGTTGACCCTTTTACAGTCAGATTTACAAATACAAATGAACCGTTAACAAATTGTGTGTTAACAGACAATGCGTTATGTTTTATATCTCATATCAACATTCTTCACACAAACATGACCCATATTTAATTTGAGGTTAAAATTTATTCCAGTTGAGCTTATTTCTAACTAGAAATAATAAAAGTTTATGGTCTTACCTTTACTTGTACACGAAATCCATTTGTCAGCTGGTATGTATTACAAACCCTTTTACCGTTCGAATCCAATATTAAAACAAATGTTTTCAATAAAGAAGATCCTTCTGGACAAAAATGTCCAGACTGTCAAAAATGTTTTGATTGAAAGTCCAGATTTGCGAATTTTCTCAGCTTGGAAATGTAATCTTCCATTTTGATAAGGCGGATTGTAAAGGAAATATAAACAAGCACGAAGAAGATTGTAGGTAGCGCAAGAATCTGTGGGCTCACTAGCGCCCTCTGCC
>NW_018128166.1:181231-193031 GCF_001952655.1 Monopterus albus
TTGGATTCGAACGGCAAAAGGGCCTACAACACACACCAGCCGACAAATATTAACATTTATTATATTTTATGGTTAATTTTTTTTTCTTTTCAAGATTGACAGGGGAGGCTCTGCCTCACCTGCCTCCCCTGACCACACGTCACTGCTGGGCGTATGGTCCAGAGAAAGTAATCCGTGGTAGTGGTGGTCAGGAGGAACTGGAGAGGTGTAGCGTGGATACTGGGAAAAGGCAAGATTCCAGAAACGACTGTGACTAGTAACACATAAAAAAAAACAATATAGAGACAGAGATCAAGGTGGTGCAGGTTGTTGGCCTGGAAGCAAACAATGAACTGGCAAGGGAAAGGTAAGTGAACTGGGCTTAAATAGGGTGATGGACTAAGTACATACAGCTGGTGTAATCACTGGAATATGTGACACGTGTGCAAAGTGGAGTGAATAGAGGCTGAAAAAACAAAAGAGGGAGGCGAGAGAGGGAAATGCCGCTGAGCAAACATGACACACCGTTTGTCTTGAAGCAAGGTGTTTGAGACATCTTGAATTCTACTGTGCTTTTGAACAGCTACATCTTTATCTTCAGAAGACATTCATTAGGAGGCAACTGTATGAAAACCCACACTGAATCCCACCACCTGGGTAAAGGTAGCTTTAAACAGGGTGGATGTCAAGTATGCAGCCCACAGTAATTGCTGTGACCATTCCCTTGCTGCATAGATGTGATGTGTAGGAGGTGAGGGCACACTATGGATTACCTTGGAGGAGGAAAGTTTACAGTAACTGTCATATGCTGCACACACCAAATCCACACAAATTCCTGTAAGGGTTTGCAACACTTGAGAAGATGCAGAAGGTGCAGAGGTCACCCCCAACCCAGAAGCAGAGAATAACCAGCATTAAGGCATAGCAATAAATTCAATTCCCTGGTCTACAGAGTATAGTGCATCATTATAAAAACATTTCTACTTAAGAGTTGCATCACAACAGATCACTCTCATACACTATCACCTCTTTTCCTTATGGGCTCAGTAGTGAATCCTGACCAAATGGATACTGCCACAGTGCTGCTGAAAACAGTTGCAGAGCATCGAGCCTTGTCACAAAGAGTTGGAGCTTTACTGTCAATGCAGTCTCTTGGGATTGTCTTAAAGGAATTTAAAGGTTTCATAACCAAGACAGGGCTGAGAACATGTGATGAAGTGCTCTCTTTTTATTGGCTGTCCCTTCATCATAGTCAGAAAGCAAGAAAGGAGGAGTAGTGAGGATGGATATGTTGTGTCCTGTTCAGCCTCCATTAGGAATATTGATTTCAGACCTGGATGGAATGAGGCCCTGGGAGAGTGTGGAACAAATTAGCCAGTCAGCAGTTGTAACAAGCCCCGTGAGGAGGCTTAGCCTTAAATCATTCTCATAAAAGGGAGAAATATGGAGTCATTTCCAAATACACACGAGTCTGTTTCTCTAATATGGCATTGTGCATCATTATCTTGCTTGCTTGCTGCCACATACTTTTAAAGAACTTTTTTTAGGACATGGCTTTCAAAATGCACCTTGTGAAAACAGGCCAGTGGAATTGTTATGTCTTAAGGTGACTGGTTGGAGGTCGCTGAGAAGAGAGGCAGCATTCACTCATGCTACTGTTGCACAAATCCTCAGCGAAGAATGTGACTATCTTGTGACTGAGTCACACAGCCAACTCCAGCCAGCACATCTCTATTATCAACTTTATGTAGGCCACTGAAACTTTGCAGACCAACTCAAGCCAACAGAATCACAGGCTCTTGTTATTATTTCCCTGTCTCCTCCCAGCCTCCCTGGGCTCATTTGTCATTATGGCCTGAATATTTCAGCCTGTTCCTTGTACTAATTCCAGCCAGGTAACCTTGCTCACTAAGTCACAGTGACTGTCGCAGCTAGATCCTGTCCTGCCCTTTCCACATGGCAGTTTATTATTGCACTCAAAGGTTTGAACTGCAAATCCTTATAAACCATACCTGTTTGGAACAGTGAGTATAAGGAAACACACTTTCTCTCCTCTTACACCTTTAATCTCTGACCATTATGATCGAGAGTTATGTAAGTGCCAAAAATCTGTCAAAACAAGTGCTCTTTTCTTTCCTCTTTTTTAACCAGTATTCCCAGATGTGTCCTTTATTGCACTTTTAGGACTGTCAAATTTGTTTACTTGGAGCAAGGTGTTCCCTTTGAGGAATCAAATTGTTTGTGTTTCTCCTCTGTCCCACCTTTGGCAAGAGCCTTAAAGGTGACAAGACTTGTCAGTGCTGGAGCTTTCATATGCTCCGGCTGTCAGTATATATCTGACATTTCCTTGTCACTTCAGGGGAAGCGAAGGAGGAAGTGACAACCAGGCCAAGCCGCTGCAGTCTCTCTCTTAGGAGTCCAGATATTTCAATAGTGGACTGGGAAGACCATTTTGTGGAACACTAAAATAGCAAGTGGCGCCTCAGAGAAAGCTCATCTGTCAACTGGATGCCGGGAATCAGGCTGTGACAATGAGGTGATAAAAAGGTGACAGAAGGCATCCCTGCCGATGTCAAACAACATCCTGGGACTGGCCATCTGTTGAAGCTGCTATAAATTTTAATAGTGTGGCTGATTTTTGAAGGGGCAGGTCAGTTTACTGTGTGATATAGGTGGGTCTACTGTCGTTTCCAAGTGAGTGTCTTGTAGCAGTGCTGGCTGGGTGTGTACTGAGAAAAAGACAAAACTTTTCTTTGATGATGCAAAGCTGAACCTTGGTATTTGAAGTTCTTTTTCTTCCAATTAAGTGGAAAGGCTCATAATCTAATGCATCAGGGAAAATGCTGTGTGTTGTTTTGTGTTCAATGAGTTGGTAGAGTGTGCTTTCAGCCCATTATCTATCATATCACATGAAAGTCAAGGCCATTTCATCAATTAATCTATGTGATGAGGAAGACCCAACAGTACCGCAAATGAGTTTATTTTCTCTGTGGCAGAACCACCAATGTGTGGATGAGATGGAATTATCTTAGCTCTGCCACAAACACAAGCCCCATTTCTCACTTAAAGAGAGGCAGGAAATTGCACCTGAATAGAACCAATCAGAATGTCCCCCTGAGTGTTGAGAGCCAAGCCTCACAATACAGAAAAAACCCAAAACTATTTTTAAAAAAAGCAGTACCACCACAGTATCGGTGCATTCATGTGAAAATGGAACTGGCTCAGTAGCAAGTACAATAACCCAAGTTTGATAGAAGAAATTATCAAGACCCAGTTTGTTTTTCATCCTCTACTGCAAGATATTATCCTGCCTTTATTTTTCCTAGATGAGAAATTAGACTTGGTTGTAATACAGCATTTTGTGGTTTAATGTTTTGTTCAGTGTCTGGGGCAGAAATTGTGGAGTGTTTCAAATCCCCACCCAGATAACTGAGGGGCTGTGTTTTAATTTGATCTGCATGTTTACTAAGCCTGATTGACAAAAATGTTTAGTGGACCACGAGCAGCCTTCAGTAAAGTTGCATCAAGCAAACATAGGCTGTTTCCAGGCTTTAGTTTGACAATTCCTCAGTTTTTGCATTGCTTCCGTTATTGGCATTGTAGTAGTTAGGGTCTGATACAAACTATATTCATTCAGGCAAATCATCCTAATTCCAATACTTATTTAATATTACAATAATACTGAACAATTCAATAAGTTTATGAGACAATTCAGCAATCTGGTTACAGAACAGCAGAACAGAATCACTGTCTCTGCCTGGAAATAAACAAAAGTATTAGATAAGAGAATTGTCAACCAGTCAGTCAGTCATTGTGGCCACAAGGTATAGTCAGTCAGAGTTCTGAGTCCAGAGTCGGTCCCCTCCCAGCCGGGTTCTGCCTGTTTGTCTGTCCTTTCGAAGGCGCACACTCTACTGCAGCATCATCCTTTTAACCCACAGCTATTCTAACTTTTTATCTTCTCCCTGTTACACCTCCTGTAGAATCCTCTCCTATTGCTTAAGCCTGAGTCAGCTTTACACTGCTTCTTCCAGAAACTTCTAGGTTGCAGTGCCCATTTCCTTTTCTGAACATAAACAGAGCACATGAACGGTTCATATAAGGCTGAAGTTATGGCCAACTTTAAGCTTCCCATGGCTCTGGATGTTTACCCATAAATTAAACAAGGAGGACAAGATGTTCTTGTTTGAGCAAGCTATCAGTGCATAGTTCCCATGGTCTCCATGCACAAACATCTCCAAACACTTCAGAGAAGAGAAACAGATCTCTCTAAGCTTATATAAACACTTAGCTCACCCTTACATGACTACTGCAAATTCTATTCTATTACTATTACTATTCTATTACATATTACCTCTGGTACCTTGTTTGTTTCTAACCACTATAGGATAATTATGGGTGCTAATCTAATACTGTTCGCATTTTATAGAGAAACCAACTCAAGCATACACTGGCATACATAAACAGTGTATATTATCCATAAAGGTTACAGATTCAAAGTGATTTTATTAAGTACAAGGCGATGAACGAAATGTGAAGAGGGCATGTTTTCCTGTGGTTCTACACAGACGTGGCTTTTTGCATGTTTGTCCTTGTGTGGGTTTCTTTAAACATGCATGTGTGTGTGTGGATGTTTACCATGCAAGCTTTGCACTTATGATGTACTATGTGTACTGCATGCAGGAGCATACAGCCTCTATAAAACATATACTGTATGTGTTGTTTGTGTGCTCAGTCTTTGCCTTGGTTTGTAGAGTATGTTCATACTTTTTCAAACTGGGCAGTGACTGAGTGCTGTGTTCTCCTCCCCTGGTCCCAGGTACTCATTCCAGGATGAGGAGGACATGTTCATGGTGGTGGACCTCCTGCTGGGAGGGGACCTGCGCTATCACCTGCAGCAAAATGTTCAGTTCAGTGAGGAAGCTGTCAAACTCTACCTCTGTGAGATGACACTGGCGCTGGACTACCTGCAGTGCCAGCACATCATCCATAGGTACAAATTTACCTTACTTTCCCTTTTCTTTTCAGTTCAAGGTGTCCAGTGCTTCTAAGACTTTTGTGTATATTTGTAAAGAAACACGCCAATCCCTAGTACAGTATATCCTTTCTTCACTGTCAACCACCTAGAAAGAAATGACCAGAGGTGGGAGTGAGTCACACATCTGCAGGTCACAAGCAGGTCTGAAGTATTAACCTTCAAGTCTCAATTAAATTCCAAGTTACTGTGGTGAAAATCAAGGAAGTCGAATTCAGTCCCTAAGTCAAGCAAGTCACAACTCAAGCCTTACAAAATTCTGATGACCTGATAATGCAATGGAAATATCATGTATTTAAGTGAAACGTTCACAAACCTCCTTTGATTATTAATTGTGCATTTGTAGGTTATAATATATCCCTTAGCTGTTAAACAAAAAAGGCATGGCTTTCATGGCTGTCAGATACTCTTCTCAATAAAATGTGTAATTGATTTGAAGCCAAGTCTAACAGCTTAAACTTAACCTTAGCTTTCTAGCTAATGTTTGAACAGCCAATAAGTTAGCTAACAAACACATACTTTTTGTGAGTTGCTGTAGTGGTTGTGTCACAGATTTTTGTGGTGGAGAGTTTGCATACTTACTACAGTCATCGACAACATAATCCTCATATCCAAATTTTATTATTTTTGGACAAGCCCCCTCCATAGCTGCATTCTGCATCGTGAGTTGTCCTCTCCTGGTCTGTCATGTTCTGGTAGGTTGCCTGTTTTGCAGTCAGTAGAAATCACCCAATTGTGTTTCAGTAACAAAACATTGCTTCTCAGTTTCTCAGTATCTACAAAAAAGTAATTCCAAGTCATCTGTCTCAAGTCTTATGTCTGTTTTCCACTGGGTACGCCTTTTGTGATGTAGTGTTTATCCTGTCTTCCCCAAAGCAAGAGCCAGTCTAAGTGGAACATGAAGCAGAGCATTTGTTTGTCTGACTTTTGTGACTTCCACATTTTGCCATTTTCCATGTATAGTTGTTATTAAAAAGGCATTAATCCTCATAATTATTTCATTTATACATTTTACATACAGCGCCTAGCAGAAAAACTCTTCCTTTTCTTCTTTTCCTTGTGTAGGTGTGACCAACCCGCCGGTTACACTTGCAACACAGCAGGAGAAGAAGCCGACATTGGGTGCATCCAATCAATTTACATAGCCTAGTGTTTTATTTTGTAGATTAACCAGATTCTCTATCATTCGCATCTGAATTCTTATTCGTCTCATCTGCTCTGTGCTGCTTGATGTGGCGTCCATCAAAAATAGACTCAAAACTTATTTTTAGTGAGGCCACATGCCAAACCAGTTCCGGGACGCTTCTAAATTGCGACAAGGCACTCCTGGTAGAAATAGCAGCATAGGGAAGCTCCGGCTTTTGTGAAGCTGCCATTCTGCGCCACAGATTGTACCGTTGGAAAATAGGGGTTAGTCAAGTCTCAAGGGATAAATATCAAGTCAAGTTGAGTTTTTCTCCAATGTTAGTCAAGCATGTATCAAGTTTTCAAATTTGCGACCTAAGTCTGTCTCAAGTCATACAACTGTAGACCTCCACCTCTGGAAATGAAAAAATGTTTACCTTTATTAAAAACAACAACAAGTTGAAAGGCAAAAAAGAACAAAAAACACTACATAGACCTGGGAAGTGTTACACAGCCAGGTGTTACTTCTTTGTTGCTTTGTTAAATAGAATCATTTGATCCATTGCTCATATCAAATATTGATTCTTCTTTTAATTTCGGCTGCTCCTGTTAGGGGTTGCCACAGCAAATCAACCGTTGCTACCCAGCTGATGATGCGCAAGCTAAACTTGGCATTATCAAATATTGATTAATCCTCTTTAATTTTATCTTAAAATTATATTCACTTTTATATTCACTTTTCAAATTGTGACATACTGATCTGTTTATATGAAACAGTCTTTGGAAGCCTTCATTTTCCTAGTTTTTTTTTATTTTTATTTTTTTTTTTGGTGTTCACATTTTACAGTACATTGAATAAAATGCTAAAATCATCAAATAGTGATGTCAGATGTGCTTTCCAAGTAACAGATCAGAGAGACAAAATACACATTAAACCCTCCAACACCCATTATTGTTACGGCTAGCCATCAGAGACAATGAGCGAGGACCCGGAAATATGCAGTACTCAACCTCAGGCTCAGAGAAAATAATTGTATTTTAAGTATTGCCCTGATGATTGAGAGCAGATGTGCCTGGCTGCGGAGTGTGCGCTCCAGCACATTTGGGGGCGGAGGTGTTAATGGTCCCCGTTGGTTGATGAGGTGCTGGGAGTGGACTGATCTGTAGACATAATTAAAATGTTTACAATATACACTTACACTGCTCTGCAAAAACACACAAAGCATTAGGTGTCAGCTCATTACATCATTATGTTTATTTATTCAAACTAAGCCTCAGTTTCAGTTCAAAGCATTGATTTTTTTTTTATTTAAAGAACTCTGAAGATCAGCTCAAGGTTGTATGTGTAACTTTAAGTATTAAACTGCTTTTTATGTCTTTTTTTCCTTCTGCAGCTTGTGGCAGTATTATTCATTTATGAATGTAATGATTCCTTGTCAGGCTGATACTCACCAAATAAACAGAATTAAATTAAGTAAATTTAAGTAAAAATTTGATCTCTTTTATTTACATCATGACAAATCATTACCTCCTCTGTATTCCTGAAGGAATACTGCAGTGAATTTTACCTCTTTGTTTGAGCATTTTTACTCTGTGTCAGAAACGGCGCGCGTAATGCGGCCGAAAAGTGTTGTGAACTCAATTAAATGGCCAGACGAGGAAGTGTTAAACAAAAACCGTCTCTTTATTAAGAGAACTAAAACTAAACAACAAAACCATACAAGACACGGTGGAAACAAAAACTCACGGTCAGTATCGGTCCCAGGTCAGAGCCAGCAAACACGTACATCCAAGGGAATCCAAAGTGCGTAGTCCGTAGGGAATGTCCGATAAGCCGATACACATAAGCAGTCCGAAATAAGAGGGCAAGGCAGAACAGGGTAATCAAAAAAACAGTCCGAGTCAGAAACACAAATACCAAAAACCGAATATAATGCTGGAAAGTCAGAGCTGGGGTCTAGAACAATCTGGCAGCGTCCTCCCATGAGGACGCTGCCTAAATAGAGATGTGAACAGGTGCACATAATAATGAAACAGGTGAAACTAATGTGAGTGATGAAGAATGTAAAGAAAAGACCAGAACTAAGGTGAAACAAAACAGGAAATAGTGTCAAAATAAAAGCCAGACGGGAAGCAGTGGAACCGAATCATGACACTCTGTGCATTTGTAGTATTATATGCAGGTCTTCAGACTGTAAACAGGACTCAAGTCTCTCAGGATAGATATATATTTTACACTCTCCTTCATGCTACTGTATTGACAGATCTTACCAGCTTTCACTTTGACCTTAACAGTTAGGGTCACATCCTGTCAGATGGCACTACATTATCTGTCCTGAGGAATGCATGGTGCCCTGGAGAGGATAGTACATTGTGTTAGTTGTGTTATTTAAACTACAAGATGTACCTTCTGTTTTCAAATTCAATTCAATTCAAATGTATGTGTATAGTGCCAAATCACAACAAAAGTCATCTCAGGACATTTTACAAAGTAAGGTCTAGGCCTTACTATTATCACTATTATTATAGAAGAAAACCAAACAAATCCCCCTTGAGCAAGCAATTCGCAACAAGGAGGAGGAAAAACTCCCTGTAACAGAAGAAACCTGACCCTGGCTCTTGGTGGGCGGCCTTCTGCCTTGACCGGTTGGGGTGAGTGGATAGAGGAGACAGAAAAGAAATGAAAGCAACAAGACACAACAAACACAACAGCAAACAATCAAGCACTGGGCAGGTTTGAAATGGCAGGTGACTGCTTATGAGAAATGTAGAGCTCCAGAGCTAGGGCTACCTGCAGAAAGGTACAGGGAGAGAGAGAGGACACATGACAGGAGAGAGGAGACACACAGTTAGTGACGCATAATGGTGGCATATAGATGCATGGAGAGAGAGGACAGGAGCAGAGGGGAGGAGAGGGGAAGGGAAAAATGCAGAGCATCATGGGGCAGCCTAGGCTGATAGCAGCTTTTATCCCTGGGCAATCCGAACTCTGAATGCTGCCAACTATGTGCAATAAATTGATATCAGTATTTTAATATATCTATTGTGAACTATTTATGGCTGTATGGTTGTGGATGTGGTCATGGTGGTTGGGAGAATGGACAGTTTATTTTTTTGTTTTTATATTTGCACTTGTCAGATGTGGCAAATCTAATTTCATTGTATTTACGTATAATGACAAAGTATTCATTCATTTATTCATAACTAAAGGAAGGCTCAGGGTCACCTGATCAAGCCCTAACTATAAGCTTTATCAAAAAGGAAAGTATAAAGTCTAATCTTAAAGGTAGAGAGGGCATCTGCCTCCCAAACTGAAACTGGGAGCTGGTTCCATAGGAGAGGATCTTGATAGCTAAAGGTCCTGCTTCCCACTCTATCTCCTTGGACTCTAGGAACAACAACTAGATCTGCACTCTGAGAGCTAAGTGCTCTGTTGGGATGATAAGGCACTATGAGGTCTTTAAGATATGATGGAGCCTTGTCATTAAGGGCTTTGTATGTTAGGAGAAGGATTTTAAAATCTATGCTGGATTTTACAGGGAGTCAGTCGAGAGAAATATGATCTCTCTTGCTAGTTCCTGTCAGTGCTCTGGTTTCAACATTTTGGATTAACTGGAGGCTTTTTAGGGAATTATTGGGACATCCAGATAGTAAAGAGTTACAGTAGCCCAGGCTGGAAGTAACAAATGCATGGACTAGTTTTTCAGCATTACTTTGAGACAGGATGCTCCTAATTTTTGCAATATTGTGCAGGTGAAAGAAGGGAGGTCTAGAGACTTGGTTTATGTGTGATTTAAAGACATATCCTGGTCAAAAATTACTCCAAGGTTCCTCACAGCAGTAATGGAGGCCAGAGCCTCCATCTAGAGTGTCATCTAGAGTAACTATATGGTTAGACAGCAGATTTCTAAGGTTTGTAAGGCCCAAGTACAATAACTTCAGTTTTGTCAGAGTTTAGAAGTAAGAAATTACAAGTCATCCAGGCCTTTATGTCTTTAAGACATGCTTGAAGTTTGACCAACTGATCGGATTCATCTGGCTTCATAGCTAAATATAACTGAGTATCATCTGCATAGCAATGGAAATTTATGCAGTGTTTCCTGATAATATTGCCTAAAGGGAGCATGTATAAATTGAAGAGAATTGGACCTAACACAGAGCTCCGTGGAATGCCATGACTAACTTCAGTTTGTGTGGAACATTCGTCATTAACATGAACAAATTGAAATCTTTCTGGCAAATAAGATTTGAACCAACTTAGTCTGTGTGGAAGATTCATCATTAACATGAACAAATTGGAATCTTTCTGATGAGTAATATTTGAACCAACTTAGTGCTGTTCCCTTAATCCCAATAACATGTTCAAGTCTCTGTAGTAAGATGCTGTGATCAGTAGTGTCAAAAGCAGCACTGAGACGACAAATATGGAGACAAGTCCTTTTGTCTGAGGCTAGGAGGAAATCATTGGTGACTTTCACCAATGCAGTTTCTGTACAGTTAAGTGTGCAGTTTTCTCTAAATCCTAACTGAAAATCCTCAAACAAATCATTCTTGTAAAAGTGGTCACATAACTGCTTTGCAACTGCTTTTTCAAGGATTTTAGAAGTAAACAAGATTGGATATTGGTCTATAATTAGCTAGAACACCAGGGTCAAGAGTGGGCTTTTTAAGTAGAGGTTTAATTACAGCAATCTTAAAAGCCTGCGGAACATAGCCTGTTAATACAGAGAGGTGTATCAGATCAAAAACTTCCGGGTTGCAAGCGAAAGCAGACGTCTTTACTGCTCCTCTTGTCTGTTCTACGATTTTTCATATCTTCTACATTTTTCAAGTCTTTGAACAAATTCTACAACTATTAAAATGCCTCCAAGAGGCAAAAGAGCTAATAAATCAGATGCAAATGACGAGGTTGAAGCAGAAGAGGATTATATTTCAGCGGCGCAAGTAACAGAGATGTTCTGGATCAGCAGAAGCAGATGTACACCGCACTGTTGAGCCAACAACAAGATAACTTCAAAGATTTGTGCAACTACTTATGGAGACAAATAACAAGAGACTCGACGACATGACCAGAGAAATACAGAAGATAAAAACAAGTTTGCAGTTTACCCAGCAAGATGTGGATGTGATTAAAGCAGCCATGGGTGAACAGAAAATACAAACCAAGGAAACAAGGGATGATGTCTACAAAACTTGTGATAGTCTAATAGCCATAACGGATAAAATGGAGCATTTGGAAGTACAGTCCAAGAGAAAAAAACCTGATCTTCGAGGGAATCAAGGAGTCAGCTGGAGAAAGCTGGATGGATGCCGAATGCCAGGTGAAGAAATATTAAAGGATAAACTGCAAATTCATCAAGAAATTGAGATGGAGCGGGCTCACAGAGTCGGGAAACCTTCTGATCGGGGACAGAGGGCGGTGATGGTAAAGTTGATGAAAGAGAAAGATAAGGCACACATACTGCAACAAGCAAAGAAGCTTAAAGGATCTAATATTTATATAAATGAAGATTACACCGAGTCTGTGAGGAAGAGAAGAAGGGAGTTGATGCCGAGGTTAAGGGAGGCCAGGGCGAGGGGAGACATCGTGTTCCTGCGGTATGACCGACTAGTGACCCGTCCTCGGAACCAGAATCCAGGACCCATGACCAGCACGCCGAG
>NW_018128166.1:193493-193993 GCF_001952655.1 Monopterus albus
TAAAAACTTTTGTTATAAGAGAGTGGAGAAAATGTCAAGGGTGGTGGATAATTTGCTGGAGTGTGTGACTGTAGAAATACTCATGGAAAAAAAGAAAAATGTTGTAATAAGCTGTATTTATAGAGCACCTGGAGCCAGCATAGAAAAATGTAATGACTGAATGGAAGAAAATTACTTGACAATAAGTCATAAATTAATATTCATATGTGGTGACTTCAATACAGATTTGTTAAATCCTAACAAGCACACAGGAACTGAGGAGTTTATTAACACAATATATAGATGCAGTTTATACCCAAAAATTACAAAACCAAGTAGAGTAACAACCCAGCCTGCAACACTAATAGATAATATATTTACCAATGTTATTGACAGCAAAATGACAAGCGGAGTACTTATAAATGATATATTTGGGAATCGTAGACTAGATAATGAACTTCAATTGAAAATTGGGGGAGCTAATATAGAATGAGTATATGAAATTAAATTTCTAGGTGTCA
>NW_018128166.1:195029-195887 GCF_001952655.1 Monopterus albus
TGATGGAGTCTGCAAAAGACCTGAGACTGGGACGGAGATTTGTCTTCCCACAAGACAATGATCCAAAACATAAAGCCAAATCTACAATGGAATGGTTCACAAATAAACATATCCAGGTGTTAGAATGGCCAAGTCAAAGTCCAGACCTGAATCCAATCGAGAATCTGTGGAAAGAACTGAAAACTGCTGTTCACAAACGCTCTCTATCCAACCTCACTGAGCTCGAGCTGTTTTGCAAGGAGGCATGGGCAAAAATTTCAGTCTCTCGATGTGCAAAACTGATAGAGACATACCCCAAGCGACTTACAGCTGTAATCGCAGCAAAAGGTGGCGCTACCAAGTATTAACTTAAGGGGGCTGAATAATTTTGCATGCCCAAATTTTTCAGTTTTTTATTTGTTAAAAAAGTTTGAAATATCCAATAAATTTTGTTCCACTTCATGATTGTGTCCCACTTGTTGTTGATTCTTCCCAAAAAATTACAGTTTTATATCTTTATGTTTGAAGCCTGAAATGTGGCAAAAGGTCGCAAAGTTCAAGGGGGCCGAATACTTTCGCAAGGCACTGTATGTTCAACACAAAATAGCAAAAAATATATCGATATTCAATTCAGTTAAAAACTCTGAATAAGGGGCAGGTGGACAGTATACAATAACAAAAATAACTGGCTTTGAATTTTCCTGTTTGAGAGACTCAGGGTGAGCCTTTCAAATTGTCAGGTCCACTCGGCGAGACCTGCCTCTCTTCCCCTTTCTCTCTCCCATTTTCTCACCCTGCAGACTCAGCTGAGGCGCATCACCTCAATCAGCAGCTCGCTGGGTGTGGTGCACAGCAGAGGCTAATTCCCGCTGATTAAGC
>NW_018128166.1:195898-203229 GCF_001952655.1 Monopterus albus
GCTGGCAGGCGCTCCATCTTGGCCAGATCATTGACACTGAAACGGTGATGCTAATGGTGAGATTTGTTTTTGTTTGATGCGGTCACACAAGTTGGCGATCTGTTATATGCTTTGACATGGCCACATAAGTTTGCGATCCTCCTGGTCCCTGCCGTGATTACCTCCGGCGATCCTCCTTGTTCCTGCTGCTCACCTGTCATCTCACCTGCTGTCTGTTCACCTTCCCATCCTCTGGTTACTGCTTGCCTGTCTACTCACCAGTCATCCTGGTCCACCGATCGTCCTGGTTACTGCTACTCGCCTGTCTACTCATCTGTCATCCTGGTCCACTAATCCTCCTGGTTACTGCTGCTCTCCTGTCTACTCACCTGTCATCCTGGTTCCTGCTGCTTGCCTGCCCATCCTGGTTTTCTCAGCCTCCACTGCTTGACCCTGGTTTGGACCTCGTTAACCCATTGACTTTGTCCTTTCAAACTGCATATATGTGGCAATAAAAACAGTTTACCACTAGCACACCTGAGTTTGCACTTTGAGTCCTCATGCTCTCTCACCCGCCTGGTGAGGGACCCCACCTTAACATAAATGAGTTATGACTATGTTTAGGTCTAGGGTTGATTAATAGGCTGACATATTCTTCCTGTTGCCACCAGATTTCAGTAAGACACACTAAGTCATTGTAATGTTCACTTACCTACATTGTTTTAGCAAAGTTACACACCAACTCATTAATTTTAGTGACCTCTGACTGGTGAAGTCGGGAGGCAATCTTGTTTGAACTGCATTTCTTCCTTCCCACAATAGTACACTGTCAGTATAGAATGCATTATGTCAGCGAGTGTGTTAACAAAGACAGCTCTAGAACTGTATGTTTCTACTTTTGCATTGTCTGTGGATGGTGAAGCAAACCTGTGTTTTTTGATTTACCTACCTATAATAATAATAAAATTAACTTATGAACGGTCAAATGTAATGAAGTATTGAAGATTTGCAGAAGTATTAAAGTGATAAGTTTTTTATTTTTTAGGCTTTAAATATACTGGCACCTCTATAGGTGAGGAATAGTTGGACATTTGGGGGAAATACCTTTATTTGCATCTTTGCTGAGAGTTAAATGAGAAGCTCGATCTCACCAAATATTTGTGCATGCAATATAAAGCTGGAGACAGAAGGTGGTTAGCTGAGCTTAGCATTAACACTAGAAACAGGGGGGGATCTGCTAGCCTGGCTTTCTCCAAAGCAAAAAAGATCCACATACAACCTTATACAGGCTCTGTTATTAATATATTATCAGATTGTTGCCGTTGTTGAATAAAAATAGAGGATAAGTGTCACAAGGACACATTTATTGCTGGGAGTTACACACTGTTATATTTCTTGGCTGGAAGCAGTGACTTCTCAGTCTCTGCTGGTTGCCCAGCATCCTCACAGTGATTCAAGACTCCAAGACTCATTGATAATTTGTAACATTGATCTTCTTGCCTCAGGAGAGTACATAAGTGTCTCATCTCATTTTCTATACTGCTTAATCCCGAACGGGGTCACGGGGGGCTGGAGCCAATCCCAGCCGGCATCGG
Organism: Monopterus albus; assembly: GCF_001952655.1. Taxonomy (NCBI): domain Eukaryota; kingdom Metazoa; phylum Chordata; class Actinopteri; order Synbranchiformes; family Synbranchidae; genus Monopterus; species Monopterus albus. Next base: position 197,473 of record NW_018128166.1, read on the forward strand.
GCGAAAGGCAGGGTATACCCTGGACAGGTCGCCAATCCATTGCAAGGCCAACACACAGACAAATAACCACACACACACATTCACTCATACGGGCAATTTAGAGTCACCAATCAACCTAAGCCGCATGTCTTTGGACAGTGGGAGGAAGCCGGAGTACCTGGAGAGAACCCACACAAGCATGGGGAGAATATGCAAACTCCACACAGAAAGGTTGTGAACCCGGAACCTTCTCGCTGTGAGGCAACAGCGCTACCCACCGTGCTGCCCGTAAATAAGTGTATGTTCCAAAATGTTTGAACTGTTCCTTTAATTAAAAGCTAAATTCAAGCTTTAGTACCCAACAAGCATACACCCCATAAAGGTGTGCTTACAGTAAGCTGTTTGTGTGTATACATGACACAGTATTTCTCATGTTTTGTCTATAAATATACCATAACAGCTGTGTTTAATGCTATGTAATTTAATTGTGTCAGTTGCTCTCCCACGTTTTACACAACAGGTCTTTTTTTCCCTACTTTCAGGTTGTACATGTCAAAACTGCCTTAACAAATATGTGACAGATGCTGCTTACTGTATCCACACTTTTTTTTTCAATGCCTTTCACTCTCTCCTTGACATAAACAGTTCTGCCTCTGACACAGTTGTGTCTGCTCAGAGCCACAATCCAATCCCCGGGTATCCATGGTTGTCCCAAGCGCTACAATTTTGTTCCACCCTGTAAGTTTTTGACAGGAGAATACTATGCAATTATTTTGTTGCACCGAGGGAAGAAGGGTCTCTGGTGTCCTAGCAACAGTCCTGCCACCATGCCCAATAAGGTAAAATTAGTCCAGTGAGAAGAAATTAAGTAAAAGCATAGCGTTCCTGTTCCTGTCTCTTCTCTAAACAGAGATGCCTCATTTGTCTTCATCATAAAGTCAATATTTTAAAAGCTCTGCAGTTTGTCCCTATACAAATAATAATTCACTTCGCATACTGTGTCATGTTGGAAGCTGTCCTCTCCAAATAGCTTTGGCAGATGATATTAGCAGCAGCTTACTGTTGCATAGCCACAGTGAACACATGCATCCATCCTATGAGGTATGTAGATGCTCTCTGTGGACCATGTGCAGTCTCCACACCAGTGTGACATGCAGCATAATTAAATAAGCTGTTTGTGCATCATTAAATGCCTATGGAGGGTTTGGATGGGCTGAGAAATATGTGTGTGTGTCTGATTCTGTTTATGGTGTAGGAAGCATGTACAGACAAACCTGTCAGAGCCTCCAGGGGTATTGGTGATGATTGTGCTCTTATGTACACTGGCAATGTTTGCAATGCAGGGAATGAGAATTCCCCCCTCTCTTTTCTCTTGTTCTCTTACTGACACACACATACATACGCATACACACACCACACTTAACATATTGCACTAGTACACAAACACCTACAGATTTTCACATCTACACATACTGTACACAGCTATGTAAACCCGCTCTTTCTCATCTGACCACAAACTTTGATTGTGATTTAACTGAAAAATATACTGTAAGAACAAATGAAGCATTTAGCATACTGTATGTCCTGAATATGAAACACTTTCACAAATGGCAACAGTTGAATAAGTGCATTTCCATTTGCTTATACTTATGCATATTTTCAATGAAATAAAATAACTTTGGCATAAAAATCCTGTCAGAGCTCCAGAAAGAAAAGTCTAAATATTGGAAAAGTTATGATGTACAGTATATGAAGCATGTGACTGAATGATAATGTTAGTCACTTTTATTGGCCAAGTATGTTACACACACACAAGAAATCTGTCTCTGGTACAGAACTGAGGCAGCCATCTGTGGCACCATCTCATGCACACACACAATGGCATCACTGTCCCTGCAAGGCATGCACTGGCCACCGGAGCAACTTGGGGTTCAGTGTCTTGCCCAGACACTGATTCACTAATTCCAACAGGTAGCGTAGCACCAACAATAACATCATAGATTGTTAGAATCCTCTTGTTCACATCACATCACATGCTGCAGACACACTGGTCTCAAGCAGTCAAAACAAACAGGTACTTTGCTCTGGGGGAATCCAGCATTGTTGAGCTAATCATTCACTGCCCCAGGGGACTTCCTGGCCAGCTGTTTGTAGGTTAGACCCGGTCAGGTAAAACTGTGAGTCACTGTACGGAACATTCCCGGCCATGCAGTAACCTCAAGCCCTGTATTTTTCTCCACATCCTCTGGTCACAGTGCAACAGGAGGTAAAATACTGTGTATCCACAAAACCGGGCACAGTCAAAAAATTCCGCTTTTATAGTGGCACCAGTGGATGTCAGGCACGATCACAGGAATGCGCAACCGCCTGGAGGTCATGACTATTCAAGGAGATCGTTAAACTCTCACATAATACTTTATTTTGTTAGAAAAAAGGTCTTGTGAGCAAGAGTTTGTGAGATGTGTATAAACTGAGTTGCTTCTGCATAGAAGTACTAGAACATACATACATACACCCCATTTTTTTAGCTTTAGGTCACATCTAAGATGATAATTCACTGTTGTAACATTGTAGATAAGTCAGAAAACAAGGAAAAACCTGGCTCTTTAAACTAAGTAAAGCTGAAATATTCTGTTTTCCAGGTGCAGGTATAAGAGCCATTGAGGACAAAGTTAAATCAATTCATGTCCAATTTTCATCAGCGTCTACTATTATTGCGCATCCTGGTTTTAATGACATTAAACTACAACAATCTGAGGAACTTAAGGAGGATTTTATCACTCTTATTGGATCAGTTTAATATTCAGGTACACAGTGCATTATCTCTGGACCTAATCATCTCCACAGTCCTCTGATATTAGGTTTAATTGTGTTCGGCAACTTCATATCTGGCTGAAAAACTGTTGTATGTCTCATAGCATACCTTTTGTGGACAATTTTGTGGCATTTAATAATTGAGCAGGATTTTATAAACACAGTACATTGTACATCTAAATCTGCACAGTCGTGTAACATGGGGCTCACAATTGAATCTGCAAAACGGCTTCACAATTGATGTTTGACAAGTCCGAACCTTTGCTATGAAGAACCTGTTTTTAAAATTATGGTCATAGTGAATGATTAAAGTCATCAACCTGAACGTACAGTAGGTCTGAGTTAGATGTAATCAAGGTTCGTACTTGTGACTATGATCTTCCCCTGAAATACTCTAATAGAAGGGATGGAATGAGGTGAAAGGTTCCAGTACTGTTAGATCACCTCACTGATTTGGACATTCATTATTATTTTCATCAAAAGGGCCATGGTGTTATACAAATGAATATACACAGCCTACAATCAAAGATGGACTGTGTTAAAGTGTGGGTTCAGCAAACAAATGTTGATATTCTTGTGCTTTCAGAGACTTGGCTAACTGATAAGATAGATGATACTTGGTGTACCATGCTGCTAGACCCCTTCAGGACTCACCATTGTGAATTATATCAAAAAGTACATTGGCCATCTTTTACACTAAAAAGAGAACATCTTTGTATGTTATTCATGTATAAAGCCCTACTTAATAAGTTACCTGAATATGTTACATGCCTCCTGAGTTATAAATCATCAAAGTACCAGACCCATTCACAAGATTATCTTGTTCTGCAACCCTTTATTGCTTATACAGAAGTAGGAATAGAACTGGAATAGTTTGCATAAAAAGACAAAACTGGCTACTCTCATTCCATGTTCTCAATTTAAACTGCTTTTATATAGTACTTTACTGTCAGGTTTGGTGTGTGATGCTGCCTAATAGTGTTTATGGTGAACTCAATTATATGACCAGATGAACTGGGGTAGAGGAAGATTCTTTTACTTACTTAAAACAAACAAACATACAAAGTCCAGGATCTATATATCGGGTCGTTAAGACAGTCCAATGTCAGCGCCGGTAACCACGTACAGCCAGGAGATCCAAACTCAAGAAGTCAGGTAGGAGATAGCAGAAGGTTGATACACTTGAAGGCAATCAGAATCTGGGAGGGAATAGGCAAAACACAGTGGTCAGAACAACAATCCAAGGTCAAAACTAGAGAGTCAGGCAAGAATTAAAGGCTGGAGAGTCAGAGCTGGAGTTTAGAACATTCTGGCAGTGTTCTAGTGAGGGAACACTGCCTATAAGCTGTTGAACACAGGTGTGAGTAATCAGAAGCAGGTGAACACTATGAACACAGATTAACTAAAGAGTCTGTAACTGAGAACGCGACTGAAAAGGAAGTGGATACAAAATAAAAGCACACAACAGGAAGCAGACGGGGCAGGATCGTGACACTTTACAATTTAAAAGTGAGTGTAACAGGTGATCTGGATACTGTGTTTTTAATGTTTTATTTATGTTGATTGTGTTTGTATATTTAATTGTTTAATGTGTGACTTGTGTTATGAGATTCTTAATACTGGTTTTATTTGAACCATGTGTATATATTTATTATTGTTTTGATGGTGTTAATTGTATGACAGGGCACCACTGAAAATGCGTTTTCCCTCATTAAATAAAGGTTGATAATGATGATTAAACAGACATAAATGTCACATTTCAGGTTTCTCTGTGGTTTTTTACTGTTTAAGGTTTGACTGTCGCTCTTTATTTTTGGCTCTTAGAGATGAAAAGCTGACTGTTTGCAATGTCTGTGACAGAGTTTATTCATTCCAGTGCCTAAAATTAGGTTGTTTTGTGTATATAATGTACAGTAAATTATTTACATGACAGATATGTTCTAATATGAGTCTGCTCTTGTCTTTTTCAGAGATGTCAAACCAGATAATATCCTGTTGGATGAGCAAGGTAAGGATGTGAACTGTTTGCTTTGTGTATGTTTGTTTGTGCAACAGACATGAGTTAAATAAGATGTGCAAGTAATAACACCTTATTTTATCCTACTGTATATGGAGGGGTAAAGAAAATAAACGTATCTATCCTTTTCAAAACTGGTTTCATGCTTATTTGTCTGATAGGGCTCTGTCAGTCTGTACTGATGGTACCACATCAGCCTCCTGTCTTACAGTGGGTACGGAAAGTATTCAGACCCCCTTAAATTTTCCACTCTTTGTTTTATTGCAGCCATATGCTAAAATCATTTCAGCTCACTTTTTTCCTCATTAATGTACACACAGCACCCCACATTGACAGAAAAACACAGAATTTTTGACATTTTTGCAGATTTATTAAAAAAGAAAAACTGAAATATCACATGGTCATAAGTATTCAGACCCTTTGCTCAGTATTTAGTAGAAGCACCCTTTTGAGCTAATACAGCCATGAGTCTTTTTGGGAATGATGCAACAAGTTTTTCACACCTGCATTTGGGGATCCTCTGCCATTCCTCCTTGCAGATCCTCTCCAGTTCTGTCAGGTTGGATGGTAAACGTGGGTGGACAGCCATTTTCAGGTCTCTCCAGAGATGCTCAATTGGGTTTAAATCAGGGCTCTGGCTGGGCCATTCAAGAACAGTCACGGAGTTGTTGTGAAGCCACTCCGTTATTTTAGCTGTGTGCTTAGGGCCATTGTCTTGTTGGAAGGTGAACCTTCAGCTCAGTCTGAGGTCCTGAGCACTCTGGAGAAGGTTTTCGTCCAGGATATCCCTGTACGTGGCCGCATTCATCCTTCCCTCGATTGCAACCAGCCGTCCTGTCCCTGCAGCTGAAAAACACCCCCATAGCAGTATGCTGCCACCACCATGCTTCACTGTTGGGACCGTATTGGACAGGTGATGAGCAGTGCCTGGTTTTCTCCACACATAC